>NW_020190751.1:0-38496 GCF_002263795.3 Bos taurus | reverse complement strand
CAGCTGCAGGATCAATTACGTGATCAGTGCAGGATCAGTCAATACGTTGACCAGTACAGTGCGTGATAGCTACGTGATCATTGCATGATCAGCAAGTGATCAGTGCATGATAGCCACGTGATCAGTGCATGATCAGTCAGTGATCAGTGGTATGATCAGCCACGTGATCAGTGCATGATCAGCCACATGATCAGTGCATGATCAATTACGTGATCAGTGCATGATCAGTTACGTGACCAGTACATGTTAGCTAAGTGATCATTGCATGATCAGCCACGTGAGCCAAGCATGATAGCCACGAGACCAGTGCATGAACAGTCACGGGATCAGTGCATGTCAGTCACGTGAACAGTGCATGATAAGTCACCTGATCAGTGCATGATCAATTACGTGATCAGTGCATGATCAGTCACGTGACCAGTACATGGTAGCTATGCGATCATTGCATGAACAGCCACGTGATCAGTGCATGATAGCCAGTTGATCAGTGCATGATAGTCACGTGATCAGTGCATGATCAGTCACGTGATACGTGTGTGATCAGCCACGTGATCAGTGCATGAATATCAGTGGCATGATAGCCAAGTGGATCAGTGCATGATAGCCCGTGATGTGTGCATGATCAGTTAACGTGAGCAGAGTATGATCAGCCACGTGCTCACTTCATGATTAGTCAAATGATCTGTACACGATCAGCTCAACGTGATACGTTGTGGATCAGCCACGTGATCAGTGCATGATAGCCACGTGAACAGTGCAGGATAGCCCATGATCACTTCATGATTAGTCAAATGATCTGTACATGATCAGTCCGTTGATACGTGTGGTGATTGGCACGTGATCAGTGCGTGATGAGCCACGTGATCAGTGCATTATATCCACGTGATCAGTGTATGATCAGCCACGTGATCAGTGCATGATAGCCACGGTGATCACTTCATGATTAGTCAAATGATCTGTACATGATCAGTCACGTGATACGTGTGTGATTGGCCACGTGATCAGTGCGTGATGAGCCACTTGATCAGTGCATGATAGCCTCGTGATCACTGCATGACCAGGCACGTGATCAGTGTATGATCAGCCACGTGATCAGTGCATGATAGCCACGTGATCAGTGCATGATCAGTCACAGATACGTGTGTGATCAGCCACGTGATCAGTGCATGATATCCACGTTATCAGTGCAGGATAGCCACGTGTTCACTTCATGATTAGTCAAATGAACTGTACATGATCAGTCACGTGATACGTGTGTGATCGGCCACGTGATCAGTGCGTGATGAGCCCACGTGATCAGTGCATGACCAGGCACGTGATCAGTGCATGAAATCGAAAGTGATCAGTGCAGGATAGTCACGTGATAAGTGCATGACAGTCACGTGATGAGTGCATGATCAGTTTCGGGAGCAGAGTATGATCAGCCCACTTGATCAGTGCATGATAGCCACGTGATCACTGCATGATCTGTCACATGATCAGTGTATGATCATCCACGTGAATCAGTGCATGAGCAGCCAGGTGATCAGTGCATGATAGCTACATGATCAGTTCATGATTAGTCACGTTATCTGTGCATGACCAGGCAGGTGATAAGTGTATGGTCAGCCACGTGAACAGTGCATAATAGCCACGTGATCAGTGCATGTTCAGTCACCTGATGGGTGTATGATCAGTCACGTGACCAGTACATGGTAGCTACATGATCATTGCATGATCAGCCACGTGAGTAGTGCATGATAGCCACATGATCAGTGCATGAGCAGTCACGTGATCACTGCATGATCAGTCACGTAATCTGTGCATGACCAGGCACGTGATCAGTGTATGACCAGCCAAGAGATCAGTGCATGATAGCCACGTGATCAGTGCATGATCAATCACGTGATCAGTGCATGATCAGTCATGTGATCAGTGTATGATCAGCCACGTGATCAGTGCATGATCAGCAACATGATCAGTGCATGATCAATTACGTGATCAGTGCAGGTTCAGTCACGTGAGCAGTACATGGGAGCTAAGTGATAATTGCCTGATCAGCCACGTGAGCCGAGCATGATAGCACGAGATCAGTGACTGATCATGTCAGCGTGATCAATGCATGATCCAAGTCACGTGAACTGTGCATGTAGAGTCACGCTGTCAGTGCATGATCAATTACGGTGATCAGTGCAATGGATTCACTCAGGTGACCCAGTAGCATGGAGCTATGTGATCATTGCGAATGAACAGCCACCGTGATCCAGTGCATGATAGCCAGTTGATCAGTGCGGATGATAGTCACGTGAGCAGTGCATTGATCAGTCACGTGATACGTGTGTGATCAGCCACGGATCAGTGCATGATATCAGTGCATTGATAGCCACGTGATCAGTGCATGATAGCCACGTGATGTGTGCATGATCAGTTACGTGAGCAGAGTATGATCAGCCACGTGATCACTTCATGATTAGTCAAATGATCTGTACACGATCAGTCACGTGATACGTTGTGGTCAGCCACGTGATCAGTGCATGATAGCCACGTGATCAGTGCATGATCCGTCACGAGATATGTGTGTGATCAGCCACGAGATCAGTGCATGATATCCACGTGATCAGTGCAGGATAGCCACATGATCACTTCATGATTAGTCAAATGATCTGTACATGATCAGTCACGTGATACGTGTGTGATTGGCCACGTGATCAGTGCGTGATGAGCCACGTGATCAGTGCATTATCAACCACGTGATCAGTGCATGATATCCACGTGATCAGTGTATGATCAGCCACGTGATCAGTGCATGATAGCCACGTGATCACTTCATGATTAGTCACATGATCTGTACATGATCAGTCACGTGATACGTGTGTGATTGGCCACGTGATCAGTGCGTGATGAGCCACTTGATCAGTGCATGATAGCCTCGTGATCACTGCATGACCAGGCACGTGATCAGTGTATGATCAGCCACGTGATCAGTGCATGATAGCCACGTGATCAGTGCATGATAGCCACGTGATCAGTGCATGATCAGTCACGAGATACGTGTGTGATCAGCCACGTGATCAGTACATGATATCCACGTTATCAGTGCAGGATAGCCACGTGTTCACTTCATGATTAGTCAAATGAACTGTACATGATCAGTCACGTGATACGTGTGTGATCGGCCACGTGATCAGTGCATGATAGCCACGTGATCAGTGCATGATCAATTACGTGATCAGTGCATGATATCCAAGTGATCAGTGTATGATTAGTCACGTGATCAGTGCATGATCAGTCACGTGATCAGTGCATGATAGCCACGTGATCAGTCATGATCAATTACGTGATCAGTGCATGTTCAGTCACGTCACCAGTGTATGATCAGCCACGTGATCACTTCATGTTTAGTCAAATGATCTGTACATGATCAGTCACGTGATACGTGTGTGATTGGCCACGTGATCAGTGCCTGATGAGCCACATGATCAGTGCATGATCAGCCACGTGATCAGTGCATGATATCCAAGTGATCAGTGCATGATCAGTCACGTGATCAGTGCATGATCAGTCACGTGATCAGTGCATGATAGCCACGTGATCAGTGCATGATCAATTACGTGATCAGTGCATGATCAGTCACGTGACCAGTACATGGTAGCTATGTGATCATCGCATGATCAGCCACGTGAGCAGTGCATGATAGCCACGTGATCAGTGCATTGTCAGTTTCGGGAGCAGAGTATGATCAGCCACTTGATCAGTGCATGATATTCACGTGATCACTGCATGATGTGTCACATGATCAGTGTATGATCATCCACGTGTTCAGTGCATGATAGCTAGGTGATCAGTGCATGATAATCACGTGATCAGTGCATGATCAGTCACGTGATACGTGTGTGATCAGCCACGTGATCAGTGCATGATATCAGTGCATGATAGCCATGTGATCAGTGCATGATAGCCACGTGATGTGTGCATGATCAGTTACGTGAGCAGAGTATGATCAGCCACGTGATCCCTTCATGATTAGTCAAATGATCTGTACACGATCAGTCACGTGATACGTTGTGATCAGCCACGTGATCAGTGCGTGATGAGCCACGTGATCAGTGCAGGATCAATTACGTGATCAGTGCAGGATCAGTCACGTGACCAGTACATTATAGCTACGTGATCATTGCATGATCAGCTACGTGATCAGTGCATGATAGCCACGTGATCAGTGCATGATCAGTCACGTGACCAGTGTATGATCAGCCACGTGATCAGTGCATGATCAGCCACATGATCAGTGCATGATCAATTACGTGATCAGTGCATGATCAGTTACGTGACCAGTACATGTTAGCTAAGTGATCATTGCATGATCAGCCACGTGAGCCAAGCATGATAGCCACGAGACCAGTGCATGAACAGTCACGGGATCAGTGCATGTCAGTCACGTGAACAGTGCATGATAAGTCACCTGATCAGTGCATGATCAATTACGTGATCAGTGCATGATCAGTCACGTGACCAGTACATGGTAGCTATGTGATCATTGCATGAACAGCCACGTGATCAGTGCATGATAGCCAGTTGATCAGTGCATGATAGTCACGTGATCAGTGCATGATCAGTCACGTGATACGTGTGTGATCAGCCACGTGATCAGTGCATGATATCAGTGCATGATAGCCACGTGATCAGTGCATGATAGCCACGTGATGTGTGCATGATCAGTTACGTGAGCAGAGTATGATCAGCCACGTGATCACTTCATGATTAGTCAAATGATCTGTACACGATCAGTCACGTGATACGTTGTGGTCAGCCACGTGATCAGTGCATGATAGCCACGTGATCAGTGCATGATCCGTCACGAGATACGTGTGTGATCAGCCACGTGATCAGTGCATGATATCCACGTGATCAGTGCAGGATAGCCACATGATCACTTCATGATTAGTCAAATGATCTGTACATGATCAGTCACGTGATACGTGTGTGATTGGCCACGTGATCAGTGCGTGATGAGCCACGTGATCAGTGCATTATCAACCACGTGATCAGTGCATGATATCCACGTGATCAGTGTATGATCAGCCACGTGATCAGTGCATGATAGCCACGTGATCACTTCATGATTAGTCAAATGATCTGTACATGATCAGTCACGTGATACGTGTGTGATTGGCCACGTGATCAGTGCGTGATGAGCCACTTGATCAGTGCATGATAGCCTCGTGATCACTGCATGACCAGGCACGTGATCAGTGTATGATCAGCCACGTGATCAGTGCATGATAGCCACGTGATCAGTGCATGATAGCCACGTGATCAGTGCATGATCAGTCACGAGATACGTGTGTGATCAGCCACGTGATCAGTACATGATATCCACGTTATCAGTGCAGGATAGCCACGTGTTCACTTCATGATTAGTCAAATGAACTGTACATGATCAGTCACGTGATACGTGTGTGATCGGCCACGTGATCAGTGCGTGATGAGCCACGTGATCAGTGCATGACCAGGCACGTGATCAGTGCATGAAATCGAAGTGATCAGTGCAGGATAGTCACGTGAAAAGTGCATGATCAGTCACGTGATGAGTGCATGATCAGTTTCGGGAGCAGAGTATTATCAGCCACTTGATCAGTGCATGATAGCCACGTGATCACTGCATGATCTGTCACATGATCAGTGTATGATCATCCACGTGATCAGTACATGAGCAGTCATGTGATCAGTGCATGATATAGACGTGATCAGTGCATGATCAGCCACGTGATCAGTGCATGATCAGTCACGGGATCAGTTCATGATCAGCCACGCGATCAGTGCATGGGCAGTCATGTGATCAGTGCATGACATAGACGTGATCAGTGCATGATCAGTCTCGTGATCAGTGTATGATCAAACTCGTGATCAGTGCACGATAGCCAGGTAATGAAAGCATGATAGCCAGATGATCAGTGCATTATCAGTCACGTGATCAGTGTATGATCAGCCAAGTAATCAGTGCATGAGAGCCAACTGATCATTGCATGATCAGTCACGTGATCAGTGCATGATCAATTACGTGATCAGTGCATGATCAGTCATGTGACCAGTACATGGTAGCTGCGTGATCATTGCATGATCAGCCTCGTGAGCAGTGCATGATAGCCAGGTGATCAGTGCATGATCAGCCACGTGATCAGTGCATGATCAGTCACGTGATCAGTGCATGATCAGTCATGTGACCAGTACATGGTAGCTGCGTGATCATTGCATGATCAGTCACGTGAGTAGTGCATGATAGCCACGTGATCAGTTAATGATCAGCCACGTGATCAGTGCATGATGAGCCACGTGATCAGTGCAGGATCAATTACGTGATCAGTGCATGATCAGTCACGTGACCAGTACATGGTTGCTACCTAATCATTGCATGATCAGCCACGTGAGCAGAGCATGATAGCCACGTGATCAGTGCATGATCAGTCACGTGGCCAGTATATGGTAGCTAAGTGACCATTGCATGACCAGCCACGTGAGCAGTGCATGATAGCCACGTGATGTGTGCATGATCAGTTACGTGAGCAGAGTATGATCAGCCAAGTGATCAGTGCATGAGTGCCAAGTGATCAGTGCATGATCAGTCACGTGACAGGTGTGTGATCAGCCACGTGAACAGTGCATGTTCAGCCACGTGATCAGTGCATGATAGCCATGTGATCAGTGCATGATCAGTTACGTGAGCAGTGTATGATCAGCCACGTGATCAGTGCATGGTCAGACACGTGAACAGTGTATGATCAGCCATGTGATCAGTGCATGATATCCAAGTGATCAGTGCATGATCAATCAGGTGATCAGTGCATGATCAGTCATGTGACCAGTACATGGTAGCTGCGTGATCATTGCATGATCAGCCACATGAGCAGTGCATGATAGCCACGTGATCAGTGCATGATAAGCCACGTGATCAGTGCATGATCAGTCATGGGATCAGTGCATGATCAGCCACACGATCAGTGCATGGGCATTCATGTGATCAGTGCATGACATAGACGTGATCACTGCATGATCAGTCTCGTGATCAGTGTGTGATCAACCGCATGATCAGTGCACGATAGCCAGGTAATGAAAGCATGATAGCCAGATGATCAGTGCATTATCAGTCACGTGATCAGTGTATGATCAGCCAAGTAATGAGTGCATGAGAGCCAACTGATCATTGCATGATCAGTCACGTGATCAGTGCATGATCAATTACGTGATAAGTGCATGATCAGTCATGTGACCAGTACATGGTAGCTGCGTGATCATTGCATGATCAGCCACGTGAGCAGTGCCTGATAGCCAGGTGATCAGTGCATGATAAGCCACGTGATCAGTGCATGATCAGTCACATGATCAGTGCATGATCAGTCACGTGATCAGGACATGGTAGCTACGTGATCATTGCAGGATCAGCCACGTGAGCCGTGCATGATAGCCACGTGATCAGTGCATGATCAGTCACGTGAGCAGTACATGGGAGCTACGTGATCATTGCCTGATCAACCACGTGAGCCCTGCATGATAGCCACGAGAACAGTGCATGATCAGTCACCTGATCAGTGCATGATCAATTACGTGATCAGTGCATGATCACTCACGTGACCAGTACATGGTAGCTATGTGATCATCGCATGATCAGCCACGTGAGCAGTGCATGATAGCCACGTGATCAGTGCATTGTCAGTTTCGGGAGCAGAGTATGATCAGCCACTTGATCAGTGCATGATAGTCACGTGATCACTGCATGATGTGTCACATGATCAGTGTATGATCATCCACGTGTTCAGTGCATGGGCAGTCATGTGATCAGTGCATGATATAGATGTGATCAGTGCATGATCAGTCTCGTGATCAGTGTATGATCAACCACGCGATCAGTGCATGATAGCCAGGTAATGAGTGCATGATAGCCAGATGATCAGTGCATTATCAGTCACGTGATCAGTGTATGATCAGCCAAGTAATCAGTGCATGATAGCCAACTGATAAGTGCATGACCAGTCACATGATCAGTGCATGGTCAGTCACGTGATCAGTGCATGATCAGTCACGTGATCAGTGTATGATCAGCCACGGGATCAGTGCATGATCAGCCACATGATCAGTGCATGATGAATTACGTGATCAGTGCATGATTAGTCACGTGAGCAGTACATGGGAGCTACGTGATCATTGCCTGATCAGCCACGTGAGCCGTGCATGATAGCCACGAGATCAGTGCATGATCAGTCACGTGATCAGTGCATGTCAGTCACGTGAACAGTGCATGATAAGTCACCTGATCAGTGCATGATCAATTACGTGATCAGTGCATGATCACGCACGTGACCAGTATATGGTAGCTACGTGATCATTGCATGATCAGCCACGTGATCAGTGCATGGTAGCCACGTGATCAGTGCATGATAGCCACGTGATCAGTGCATGATCAGTCACGAGATACGTGTGTGATCAGCCACGTGATCAGTGCATGTTATCCACGTGATCAGTGCAGGATAGCCACGTGATCACTTCATGATTAGTCAAATGATCTGTACATGATCAGTCACGTGATACGTGTGTGATCGGCCACGTGATCAGTGCGTGATGAGCCACGTGATCAGTGCATGATCAGTCACGTGATCAGTGCATGATAGCCACGTGATCAGTGCATGATCAATTACGTGATCAGTGCATGATATCCAAGTGATCAGTGTATGATTAGTCACGTGATCAGTGCATGATCAGTCACGTGATCAGTGCATGATAGCCACGTGATCAGTCATGATCAATTACGTGATCAGTGCATGTTCAGTCACGTCACCAGTGTATGATCAGCCACGTGGTCACTTCATGATTAGTCAAATGATCTGTACATGATCAGTCACGTGATACGTGTGTGATTGGCCACGTGATCAGTGCGTGATGAGCCACATGATCAGTGCATGATCAGCCACGTGATCAGTGCATGATATCCAAGTGATCAGTGCATGATCAGTCACGTGATCAGTGCATGATCAGTCACGTGATCAGTGCATGATAGCCACGTGATCAGTGCATGATCAATTACGTGATCAGTGCATGATCAGTCACGTGACCAGTACATGGTAGCTATGTGATCATTGCATGAACAGCCACGTGATCAGTGCATGATAGCTAGGTGATCAGTGCATGATAATCACGTGATCAGTGCATGATCAGTCACGTGATACGTGTGTGATCAGCCACGTGATCAGTGCATGATATCAGTGCATGATAGCCATGTGATCAGTGCATGATAGCCACGTGATGTGTGCATGATCAGTTACGTGAGCAGAGTATGATCAGCCAGGTGATCACTTCATGATTAGTCAAATGATCTGTACACGATCAGTCACGTGATACGTTGTGATCAGCCATGTGATCAGTGCGTGATGAGCCACGTGATCAGTGCAGGATCAATTACGTGATCAGTGCAGGATCAGTCAAGTGACCAGTACATTATAGCTACGTGATCATTGCATGATCAGCTACGTGATCAGTGCATGATAGCCACGTGATCAGTGCATGATCAGTCACGTGACCAGTGTATGATCAGCCACGTGATCAGTGCATGATCAGCCACATGATCAGTGCATGATCAATTACGTGATCAGTGCATGATCAGTTACGTGACCAGTACATGTTAGCTAAGTGATCATTGCATGATCAGCCACGTGAGCCAAGCATGATAGCCACGAGACCAGTGCATGAACAGTCACGGGATCAGTGCATGTCAGTCACGTGAACAGTGCATGATAAGTCACCTGATCAGTGCATGATCAATTACGTGATCAGTGCATGATCAGTCACGTGACCAGTACATGGTAGCTATGCGATCATTGCATGAACAGCCACGTGATCAGTGCATGATAGCCAGTTGATCAGTGCATGATAGTCACGTGATCAGTGCATGATCAGTCACGTGATACGTGTGTGATCAGCCACGTGATCAGTGCATGATATCAGTGCATGATAGCCACGTGATCAGTGCATGATAGCCACGTGATGTGTGCATGATCAGTTACGTGAGCAGAGTATGATCAGCCACGTGATCACTTCATGATTAGTCAAATGATCTGTACACGATCAGTCACGTGATACGTTGTGATCAGCCACGTGATCAGTGCATGATAGCCACGTGATCAGTGCAGGATAGCCACATGATCACTTCATGATTAGTCAAATGATCTGTACATGATCAGTCACGTGATACGTGTGTGATTGGCCACGTGATCAGTGCGTGATGAGCCACGTGATCAGTGCATTATCAACCACGTGATCAGTGCATGATATCCACGTGATCAGTGTATGATCAGCCACGTGATCAGTGCATGATAGCCACGTGATCACTTCATGATTAGTCAAATGATCTGTACATGATCAGTCACGTGATACGTGTGTGATTGGCCACGTGATCAGTGCGTGATGAGCCACTTGATCAGTGCATGATAGCCTCGTGATCACTGCATGACCAGGCACGTGATCAGTGTATGATCAGCCACGTGATCAGTGCATGATAGCCACGTGATCAGTGCATGATCAGTCACGAGATACGTGTGTGATCAGCCACGTGATCAGTGCATGATATCCACGTTATCAGTGCAGGATAGCCACGTGTTCACTTCATGATTAGTCAAATGAACTGTACATGATCAGTCACGTGATACGTGTGTGATCGGCCACGTGATCAGTGCGTGATGAGCCACGTGATCAGTGCATGACCAGGCACGTGATCAGTGCATGAAATCGAAGTGATCAGTGCAGGATAGTCACGTGATAAGTGCATGACAGTCACGTGATGAGTGCATGATCAGTTTCGGGAGCAGAGTATGATCAGCCACTTGATCAGTGCATGATAGCCACGTGATCACTGCATGATCTGTCACATGATCAGTGTATGATCATCCACGTGATCAGTGCATGAGCAGCCAGGTGATCAGTGCATGATAGCTACATGATCAGTTCATGATTAGTCACGTTATCTGTGCATGACCAGGCAGGTGATAAGTGTATGGTCAGCCACGTGAACAGTGCATAATAGCCACGTGATCAGTGCATGTTCAGTCACCTGATGGGTGTATGATCAGTCACGTGACCAGTACATGGTAGCTACATGATCATTGCATGATCAGCCACGTGAGTAGTGCATGATAGCCACATGATCAGTGCATGAGCAGTCACGTGATCACTGCATGATCAGTCACGTAATCTGTGCATGACCAGGCACGTGATCAGTGTATGACCAGCCAAGAGATCAGTGCATGATAGCCACGTGATCAGTGCATGATCAATCACGTGATCAGTGCATGATCAGTCATGTGATCAGTGTATGATCAGCCACGTGATCAGTGCATGATCAGCAACATGATCAGTGCATGATCAATTACGTGATCAGTGCAGGTTCAGTCACGTGAGCAGTACATGGGAGCTAAGTGATAATTGCCTGATCAGCCACGTGAGCCGAGCATGATAGCCACGAGATCAGTGCATGATCAGTCACGTGATCAATGCATGATCAGTCACGTGAACTGTGCATGATAAGTCACCTGATCAGTGCATGATCAATTACGTGATCAGTGCATGATCACTCAGGTGACCAGTACATGGTAGCTATGTGATCATTGCATGAACAGCCACGTGATCAGTGCATGATAGCCAGTTGATCAGTGCATGATAGTCACGTGATCAGTGCATGATCAGTCACGTGATACGTGTGTGATCAGCCACGTGATCAGTGCATGATATCAGTGCATGATAGCCACGTGATCAGTGCATGATAGCCACGTGATGTGTGCATGATCAGTTACGTGAGCAGAGTATGATCAGCCACGTGATCACTTCATGATTAGTCAAATGATCTGTACACGATCAGTCACGTGATACGTTGTGGTCAGCCACGTGATCAGTGCATGATAGCCACGTGATCAGTGCATGATCCGTCACGAGATACGTGTGTGATCAGCCACGAGATCAGTGCATGATATCCACGTGATCAGTGCAGGATAGCCACATGATCACTTCATGATTAGTCAAATGATCTGTACATGATCAGTCACGTGATACGTGTGTGATTGGCCACGTGATCAGTGCGTGATGAGCCACGTGATCAGTGCATTATCAACCACGTGATCAGTGCATGATATCCACGTGATCAGTGTATGATCAGCCACGTGATCAGTGCATGATAGCCACGTGATCACTTCATGATTAGTCAGATGATCTGTACATGATCAGTCACGTGATACGTGTGTGATTGGCCACGTGATCAGTGCGTGATGAGCCACTTGATCAGTGCATGATAGCCTCGTGATCACTGCATGACCAGGCACGTGATCAGTGTATGATCAGCCACGTGATCAGTGCATGATAGCCACGTGATCAGTGCATGATAGCCACGTGATCAGTGCATGATCAGTCACGAGATACGTGTGTGATCAGCCACGTGATCAGTACATGATATCCACGTTATCAGTGCAGGATAGCCACGTGTTCACTTCATGATTAGTCAAATGAACTGTACATGATCAGTCACGTGATACGTGTGTGATCGGCCACGTGATCAGTGCATGATAGCCACGTGATCAGTGCATGATCAATTACGTGATCAGTGCATGATATCCAAGTGATCAGTGTATGATTAGTCACGTGATCAGTGCATGATCAGTCACGTGATCAGTGCATGATAGCCACGTGATCAGTCATGATCAATTACGTGATCAGTGCATGTTCAGTCACGTCACCAGTGTATGATCAGCCACGTGATCACTTCATGTTTAGTCAAATGATCTGTACATGATCAGTCACGTGATACGTGTGTGATTGGCCACGTGATCAGTGCCTGATGAGCCACATGATCAGTGCATGATCAGCCACGTGATCAGTGCATGATATCCAAGTGATCAGTGCATGATCAGTCACGTGATCAGTGCATGATCAGTCACGTGATCAGTGCATGATAGCCACGTGATCAGTGCATGATCAATTACGTGATCAGTGCATGATCAGTCACGTGACCAGTACATGGTAGATATGTGATCATCGCATGATCAGCCACGTGAGCAGTGCATGATAGCCACGTGATCAGTGCATTGTCAGTTTCGGGAGCAGAGTATGATCAGCCACTTGATCAGTGCATGATAGTCACGTGATCACTGCATGATGTGTCACATGATCAGTGTATGATCATCCACGTGTTCAGTGCATGATAGCTAGGTGATCAGTGCATGATAATCACGTGATCAGTGCATGATCAGTCACGTGATACGTGTGTGATCAGCCACGTGATCAGTGCATGATATCAGTGCATGATAGCCATGTGATCAGTGCATGATAGCCACGTGATGTGTGCATGATCAGTTACGTGAGCAGAGTATGATCAGCCACGTGATCACTTCATGATTAGTCAAATGATCTGTACACGATCAGTCACGTGATACGTTGTGATCAGCCACGTGATCAGTGCGTGATGAGCCACGTGATCAGTGCAGGATCAATTACGTGATCAGTGCAGGATCAGTCACGTGACCAGTACATTATAGCTACGTGATCATTGCATGATCAGCTACGTGATCAGTGCATGATAGCCACGTGATCAGTGCATGATCAGTCACGTGACCAGTGTATGATCAGCCACGTGATCAGTGCATGATCAGCCACATGATCAGTGCATGATCAATTACGTGATCAGTGCATGATCAGTTACGTGACCAGTACATGTTAGCTAAGTGATCATTGCATGATCAGCCACGTGAGCCAAGCATGATAGCCACGAGAGCAGTGCATGAACAGTCACGGGATCAGTGCATGTCAGTCACGTGAACAGTGCATGATAAGTCACCTGATCAGTGCATGATCAATTACGTGATCAGTGCATGATCAGTCACGTGACCAGTACATGGTAGCTATGTGATCATTGCATGAACAGCCACGTGATCAGTGCATGATAGCCAGTTGATCAGTGCATGATAGTCACGTGATCAGTGCATGATCAGTCACGTGATACGTGTGTGATCAGCCACGTGATCAGTGCATGATATCAGTGCATGATAGCCACGTGATCAGTGCATGATAGCCACGTGATGTGTGCATGATCAGTTACGTGAGCAGAGTATGATCAGCCACGTGATCACTTCATGATTAGTCAAATGATCTGTACACGATCAGTCACGTGATACGTTGTGGTCAGCCACGTGATCAGTGCATGAT
This sequence comes from Bos taurus, assembly GCF_002263795.3. Taxonomy (NCBI): domain Eukaryota; kingdom Metazoa; phylum Chordata; class Mammalia; order Artiodactyla; family Bovidae; genus Bos; species Bos taurus. The sequence continues at coordinate 24,285 of NW_020190751.1, read as the reverse complement.
AGCCACGTGATCAGTGCATGATCCGTCACGAGATACGTGTGTGATCAGCCACGTGATCAGTGCATGATATCCACGTGATCAGTGCAGGATAGCCACATGATCACTTCATGATTAGTCAAATGATCTGTACATGATCAGTCACGTGATACGTGTGTGATTGGCCACGTGATCAGTGCGTGATGAGCCACGTGATCAGTGCATTATCAACCACGTGATCAGTGCATGATATCCACGTGATCAGTGTATGATCAGCCACGTGATCAGTGCATGATAGCCACGTGATCACTTCATGATTAGTCAAATGATCTGTACATGATCAGTCACGTGATACGTGTGTGATTGGCCACGTGATCAGTGCGTGATGAGCCACTTGATCAGTGCATGATAGCCTCGTGATCACTGCATGACCAGGCACGTGATCAGTGTATGATCAGCCACGTGATCAGTGCATGATAGCCACGTGATCAGTGCATGATAGCCACGTGATCAGTGCATGATCAGTCACGAGATACGTGTGTGATCAGCCACGTGATCAGTACATGATATCCACGTTATCAGTGCAGGATAGCCACGTGTTCACTTCATGATTAGTCAAATGAACTGTACATGATCAGTCACGTGATACGTGTGTGATCGGCCACGTGATCAGTGCGTGATGAGCCACGTGATCAGTGCATGACCAGGCACGTGATCAGTGCATGAAATCGAAGTGATCAGTGCAGGATAGTCACGTGAAAAGTGCATGATCAGTCACGTGATGAGTGCATGATCAGTTTCGGGAGCAGAGTATTATCAGCCACTTGATCAGTGCATGATAGCCACGTGATCACTGCATGATCTGTCACATGATCAGTGTATGATCATCCACGTGATCAGTACATGAGCAGTCATGTGATCAGTGCATGATATAGACGTGATCAGTGCATGATCAGCCACGTGATCAGTGCATGATCAGTCACGGGATCAGTTCATGATCAGCCACGCGATCAGTGCATGGGCAGTCATGTGATCAGTGCATGACATAGACGTGATCAGTGCATGATCAGTCTCGTGATCAGTGTATGATCAAACTCGTGATCAGTGCACGATAGCCAGGTAATGAAAGCATGATAGCCAGATGATCAGTGCATTATCAGTCACGTGATCAGTGTATGATCAGCCAAGTAATCAGTGCATGAGAGCCAACTGATCATTGCATGATCAGTCACGTGATCAGTGCATGATCAATTACGTGATCAGTGCATGATCAGTCATGTGACCAGTACATGGTAGCTGCGTGATCATTGCATGATCAGCCTCGTGAGCAGTGCATGATAGCCAGGTGATCAGTGCATGATCAGCCACGTGATCAGTGCATGATCAGTCACGTGATCAGTGCATGATCAGTCATGTGACCAGTACATGGTAGCTGCGTGATCATTGCATGATCAGTCACGTGAGTAGTGCATGATAGCCACGTGATCAGTTAATGATCAGCCACGTGATCAGTGCATGATGAGCCACGTGATCAGTGCAGGATCAATTACGTGATCAGTGCATGATCAGTCACGTGACCAGTACATGGTTGCTACCTAATCATTGCATGATCAGCCACGTGAGCAGAGCATGATAGCCACGTGATCAGTGCATGATCAGTCACGTGGCCAGTATATGGTAGCTAAGTGACCATTGCATGACCAGCCACGTGAGCAGTGCATGATAGCCACGTGATGTGTGCATGATCAGTTACGTGAGCAGAGTATGATCAGCCAAGTGATCAGTGCATGAGTGCCAAGTGATCAGTGCATGATCAGTCACGTGACAGGTGTGTGATCAGCCACGTGAACAGTGCATGTTCAGCCACGTGATCAGTGCATGATAGCCATGTGATCAGTGCATGATCAGTTACGTGAGCAGTGTATGATCAGCCACGTGATCAGTGCATGGTCAGACACGTGAACAGTGTATGATCAGCCATGTGATCAGTGCATGATATCCAAGTGATCAGTGCATGATCAATCAGGTGATCAGTGCATGATCAGTCATGTGACCAGTACATGGTAGCTGCGTGATCATTGCATGATCAGCCACATGAGCAGTGCATGATAGCCACGTGATCAGTGCATGATAAGCCACGTGATCAGTGCATGATCAGTCATGGGATCAGTGCATGATCAGCCACACGATCAGTGCATGGGCATTCATGTGATCAGTGCATGACATAGACGTGATCACTGCATGATCAGTCTCGTGATCAGTGTGTGATCAACCGCATGATCAGTGCACGATAGCCAGGTAATGAAAGCATGATAGCCAGATGATCAGTGCATTATCAGTCACGTGATCAGTGTATGATCAGCCAAGTAATGAGTGCATGAGAGCCAACTGATCATTGCATGATCAGTCACGTGATCAGTGCATGATCAATTACGTGATAAGTGCATGATCAGTCATGTGACCAGTACATGGTAGCTGCGTGATCATTGCATGATCAGCCACGTGAGCAGTGCCTGATAGCCAGGTGATCAGTGCATGATAAGCCACGTGATCAGTGCATGATCAGTCACATGATCAGTGCATGATCAGTCACGTGATCAGGACATGGTAGCTACGTGATCATTGCATGATCAGCCACGTGAGCCGTGCATGATAGCCACGTGATCAGTGCATGATCAGTCACGTGAGCAGTACATGGGAGCTACGTGATCATTGCCTGATCAACCACGTGAGCCCTGCATGATAGCCACGAGAACAGTGCATGATCAGTCACCTGATCAGTGCATGATCAATTACGTGATCAGTGCATGATCACTCACGTGACCAGTACATGGTAGCTATGTGATCATCGCATGATCAGCCACGTGAGCAGTGCATGATAGCCACGTGATCAGTGCATTGTCAGTTTCGGGAGCAGAGTATGATCAGCCACTTGATCAGTGCATGATAGTCACGTGATCACTGCATGATGTGTCACATGATCAGTGTATGATCATCCACGTGTTCAGTGCATGGGCAGTCATGTGATCAGTGCATGATATAGATGTGATCAGTGCATGATCAGTCTCGTGATCAGTGTATGATCAACCACGCGATCAGTGCATGATAGCCAGGTAATGAGTGCATGATAGCCAGATGATCAGTGCATTATCAGTCACGTGATCAGTGTATGATCAGCCAAGTAATCAGTGCATGAGAGCCAACTGATAAGTGCATGACCAGTCACATGATCAGTGCATGGTCAGTCACGTGATCAGTGCATGATCAGTCACGTGATCAGTGTATGATCAGCCACGGGATCAGTGCATGATCAGCCACATGATCAGTGCATGATCAATTACGTGATCAGTGCATGATCAGTCACGTGAGCAGTACATGGGAGCTACGTGATCATTGCCTGATCAGCCACGTGAGCCGTGCATGATAGCCACGAGATCAGTGCATGATCAGTCACGTGATCAGTGCATGTCAGTCACGTGAACAGTGCATGATAAGTCACCTGATCAGTGCATGATCAATTACGTGATCAGTGCATGATCACGCACGTGACCAGTATATGGTAGCTACGTGATCATTGCATGATCAGCCACGTGATCAGTGCATGGTAGCCACGTGATCAGTGCATGATAGCCACGTGATCAGTGCATGATCAGTCACGAGATACGTGTGTGATCAGCCACGTGATCAGTGCATGTTATCCACGTGATCAGTGCAGGATAGCCACGTGATCACTTCATGATTAGTCAAATGATCTGTACATGATCAGTCACGTGATACGTGTGTGATCGGCCACGTGATCAGTGCGTGATGAGCCACGTGATCAGTGCATGATCAGTCACGTGATCAGTGCATGATAGCCACGTGATCAGTGCATGATCAATTACGTGATCAGTGCATGATATCCAAGTGATCAGTGTATGATTAGTCACGTGATCAGTGCATGATCAGTCACGTGATCAGTGCATGATAGCCACGTGATCAGTCATGATCAATTACGTGATCAGTGCATGTTCAGTCACGTCACCAGTGTATGATCAGCCACGTGGTCACTTCATGATTAGTCAAATGATCTGTACATGATCAGTCACGTGATACGTGTGTGATTGGCCACGTGATCAGTGCGTGATGAGCCACATGATCAGTGCATGATCAGCCACGTGATCAGTGCATGATATCCAAGTGATCAGTGCATGATCAGTCACGTGATCAGTGCATGATCAGTCACGTGATCAGTGCATGATAGCCACGTGATCAGTGCATGATCAATTACGTGATCAGTGCATGATCAGTCACGTGACCAGTACATGGTAGCTATGTGATCATTGCATGAACAGCCACGTGATCAGTGCATGATAGCTAGGTGATCAGTGCATGATAATCACGTGATCAGTGCATGATCAGTCACGTGATACGTGTGTGATCAGCCACGTGATCAGTGCATGATATCAGTGCATGATAGCCATGTGATCAGTGCATGATAGCCACGTGATGTGTGCATGATCAGTTACGTGAGCAGAGTATGATCAGCCAGGTGATCACTTCATGATTAGTCAAATGATCTGTACACGATCAGTCACGTGATACGTTGTGATCAGCCATGTGATCAGTGCGTGATGAGCCACGTGATCAGTGCAGGATCAATTACGTGATCAGTGCAGGATCAGTCAAGTGACCAGTACATTATAGCTACGTGATCATTGCATGATCAGCTACGTGATCAGTGCATGATAGCCACGTGATCAGTGCATGATCAGTCACGTGACCAGTGTATGATCAGCCACGTGATCAGTGCATGATCAGCCACATGATCAGTGCATGATCAATTACGTGATCAGTGCATGATCAGTTACGTGACCAGTACATGTTAGCTAAGTGATCATTGCATGATCAGCCACGTGAGCCAAGCATGATAGCCACGAGACCAGTGCATGAACAGTCACGGGATCAGTGCATGTCAGTCACGTGAACAGTGCATGATAAGTCACCTGATCAGTGCATGATCAATTACGTGATCAGTGCATGATCAGTCACGTGACCAGTACATGGTAGCTATGCGATCATTGCATGAACAGCCACGTGATCAGTGCATGATAGCCAGTTGATCAGTGCATGATAGTCACGTGATCAGTGCATGATCAGTCACGTGATACGTGTGTGATCAGCCACGTGATCAGTGCATGATATCAGTGCATGATAGCCACGTGATCAGTGCATGATAGCCACGTGATGTGTGCATGATCAGTTACGTGAGCAGAGTATGATCAGCCACGTGATCACTTCATGATTAGTCAAATGATCTGTACACGATCAGTCACGTGATACGTTGTGATCAGCCACGTGATCAGTGCATGATAGCCACGTGATCAGTGCAGGATAGCCACATGATCACTTCATGATTAGTCAAATGATCTGTACATGATCAGTCACGTGATACGTGTGTGATTGGCCACGTGATCAGTGCGTGATGAGCCACGTGATCAGTGCATTATCAACCACGTGATCAGTGCATGATATCCACGTGATCAGTGTATGATCAGCCACGTGATCAGTGCATGATAGCCACGTGATCACTTCATGATTAGTCAAATGATCTGTACATGATCAGTCACGTGATACGTGTGTGATTGGCCACGTGATCAGTGCGTGATGAGCCACTTGATCAGTGCATGATAGCCTCGTGATCACTGCATGACCAGGCACGTGATCAGTGTATGATCAGCCACGTGATCAGTGCATGATAGCCACGTGATCAGTGCATGATCAGTCACGAGATACGTGTGTGATCAGCCACGTGATCAGTGCATGATATCCACGTTATCAGTGCAGGATAGCCACGTGTTCACTTCATGATTAGTCAAATGAACTGTACATGATCAGTCACGTGATACGTGTGTGATCGGCCACGTGATCAGTGCGTGATGAGCCACGTGATCAGTGCATGACCAGGCACGTGATCAGTGCATGAAATCGAAGTGATCAGTGCAGGATAGTCACGTGATAAGTGCATGACAGTCACGTGATGAGTGCATGATCAGTTTCGGGAGCAGAGTATGATCAGCCACTTGATCAGTGCATGATAGCCACGTGATCACTGCATGATCTGTCACATGATCAGTGTATGATCATCCACGTGATCAGTGCATGAGCAGCCAGGTGATCAGTGCATGATAGCTACATGATCAGTTCATGATTAGTCACGTTATCTGTGCATGACCAGGCAGGTGATAAGTGTATGGTCAGCCACGTGAACAGTGCATAATAGCCACGTGATCAGTGCATGTTCAGTCACCTGATGGGTGTATGATCAGTCACGTGACCAGTACATGGTAGCTACATGATCATTGCATGATCAGCCACGTGAGTAGTGCATGATAGCCACATGATCAGTGCATGAGCAGTCACGTGATCACTGCATGATCAGTCACGTAATCTGTGCATGACCAGGCACGTGATCAGTGTATGACCAGCCAAGAGATCAGTGCATGATAGCCACGTGATCAGTGCATGATCAATCACGTGATCAGTGCATGATCAGTCATGTGATCAGTGTATGATCAGCCACGTGATCAGTGCATGATCAGCAACATGATCAGTGCATGATCAATTACGTGATCAGTGCAGGTTCAGTCACGTGAGCAGTACATGGGAGCTAAGTGATAATTGCCTGATCAGCCACGTGAGCCGAGCATGATAGCCACGAGATCAGTGCATGATCAGTCACGTGATCAGTGCATGATCAGTCACGTGAACTGTGCATGATAAGTCACCTGATCAGTGCATGATCAATTACGTGATCAGTGCATGATCACTCAGGTGACCAGTACATGGTAGCTATGTGATCATTGCATGAACAGCCACGTGATCAGTGCATGATAGCCAGTTGATCAGTGCATGATAGTCACGTGATCAGTGCATGATCAGTCACGTGATACGTGTGTGATCAGCCACGTGATCAGTGCATGATATCAGTGCATGATAGCCACGTGATCAGTGCATGATAGCCACGTGATGTGTGCATGATCAGTTACGTGAGCAGAGTATGATCAGCCACGTGATCACTTCATGATTAGTCAAATGATCTGTACACGATCAGTCACGTGATACGTTGTGGTCAGCCACGTGATCAGTGCATGATAGCCACGTGATCAGTGCATGATCCGTCACGAGATACGTGTGTGATCAGCCACGAGATCAGTGCATGATATCCACGTGATCAGTGCAGGATAGCCACATGATCACTTCATGATTAGTCAAATGATCTGTACATGATCAGTCACGTGATACGTGTGTGATTGGCCACGTGATCAGTGCGTGATGAGCCACGTGATCAGTGCATTATCAACCACGTGATCAGTGCATGATATCCACGTGATCAGTGTATGATCAGCCACGTGATCAGTGCATGATAGCCACGTGATCACTTCATGATTAGTCAGATGATCTGTACATGATCAGTCACGTGATACGTGTGTGATTGGCCCCGTGATCAGTGCGTGATGAGCCACTTGATCAGTGCATGATAGCCTCGTGATCACTGCATGACCAGGCACGTGATCAGTGTATGATCAGCCACGTGATCAGTGCATGATAGCCACGTGATCAGTGCATGATAGCCACGTGATCAGTGCATGATCAGTCACGAGATACGTGTGTGATCAGCCACGTGATCAGTACATGATATCCACGTTATCAGTGCAGGATAGCCACGTGTTCACTTCATGATTAGTCAAATGAACTGTACATGATCAGTCACGTGATACGTGTGTGATCGGCCACGTGATCAGTGCATGATAGCCACGTGATCAGTGCATGATCAATTACGTGATCAGTGCATGATATCCAAGTGATCAGTGTATGATTAGTCACGTGATCAGTGCATGATCAGTCACGTGATCAGTGCATGATAGCCACGTGATCAGTCATGATCAATTACGTGATCAGTGCATGTTCAGTCACGTCACCAGTGTATGATCAGCCACGTGATCACTTCATGTTTAGTCAAATGATCTGTACATGATCAGTCACGTGATACGTGTGTGATTGGCCACGTGATCAGTGCCTGATGAGCCACATGATCAGTGCATGATCAGCCACGTGATCAGTGCATGATATCCAAGTGATCAGTGCATGATCAGTCACGTGATCAGTGCATGATCAGTCACGTGATCAGTGCATGATAGCCACGTGATCAGTGCATGATCAATTACGTGATCAGTGCATGATCAGTCACGTGACCAGTACATGGTAGATATGTGATCATCGCATGATCAGCCACGTGAGCAGTGCATGATAGCCACGTGATCAGTGCATTGTCAGTTTCGGGAGCAGAGTATGATCAGCCACTTGATCAGTGCATGATAGTCACGTGATCACTGCATGATGTGTCACATGATCAGTGTATGATCATCCACGTGTTCAGTGCATGATAGCTAGGTGATCAGTGCATGATAATCACGTGATCAGTGCATGATCAGTCACGTGATACGTGTGTGATCAGCCACGTGATCAGTGCATGATATCAGTGCATGATAGCCATGTGATCAGTGCATGATAGCCACGTGATGTGTGCATGATCAGTTACGTGAGCAGAGTATGATCAGCCACGTGATCACTTCATGATTAGTCAAATGATCTGTACACGATCAGTCACGTGATACGTTGTGATCAGCCACGTGATCAGTGCGTGATGAGCCACGTGATCAGTGCAGGATCAATTACGTGATCAGTGCAGGATCAGTCACGTGACCAGTACATTATAGCTACGTGATCATTGCATGATCAGCTACGTGATCAGTGCATGATAGCCACGTGATCAGTGCATGATCAGTCACGTGACCAGTGTATGATCAGCCACGTGATCAGTGCATGATCAGCCACATGATCAGTGCATGATCAATTACGTGATCAGTGCATGATCAGTTACGTGACCAGTACATGTTAGCTAAGTGATCATTGCATGATCAGCCACGTGAGCCAAGCATGATAGCCACGAGAGCAGTGCATGAACAGTCACGGGATCAGTGCATGTCAGTCACGTGAACAGTGCATGATAAGTCACCTGATCAGTGCATGATCAATTACGTGATCAGTGCATGATCAGTCACGTGACCAGTACATGGTAGCTATGTGATCATTGCATGAACAGCCACGTGATCAGTGCATGATAGCCAGTTGATCAGTGCATGATAGTCACGTGATCAGTGCATGATCAGTCACGTGATACGTGTGTGATCAGCCACGTGATCAGTGCATGATATCAGTGCATGATAGCCACGTGATCAGTGCATGATAGCCACGTGATGTGTGCATGATCAGTTACGTGAGCAGAGTATGATCAGCCACGTGATCACTTCATGATTAGTCAAATGATCTGTACACGATCAGTCACGTGATACGTTGTGGTCAGCCACGTGATCAGTGCATGATAGCCACGTGATCAGTGCATGATCCGTCACGAGATACGTGTGTGATCAGCCACGTGATCAGTGCATGATATCCACGTGATCAGTGCAGGATAGCCACATGATCACTTCATGATTAGTCAAATGATCTGTACATGATCAGTCACGTGATACGTGTGTGATTGGCCACGTGATCAGTGCGTGATGAGCCACGTGATCAGTGCATTATCAACCACGTGATCAGTGCATGATATCCACGTGATCAGTGTATGATCAGCCACGTGATCAGTGCATGATAGCCACGTGATCACTTCATGATTAGTCAAATGATCTGTACATGATCAGTCACGTGATATGTGTGTGATTGGCCACGTGATCAGTGCGTGATGAGCCACTTGATCAGTGCATGATAGCCTCGTGATCACTGCATGACCAGGCACGTGATCAGTGTATGATCAGCCACGTGATCAGTGCATGATAGCCACGTGATCAGTGCATGATAGCCACGTGATCAGTGCATGATCAGTCACGAGATACGTGTGTGATCAGCCACGTGATCAGTACATGATATCCACGTTATCAGTGCAGGATAGCCACGTGTTCACTTCATGATTAGTCAAATGAACTGTACATGATCAGTCACGTGATACGTGTGTGATCGGCCACGTGATCAGTGCGTGATGAGCCACGTGATCAGTGCATGACCAGGCACGTGATCAGTGCATGAAATCGAAGTGATCAGTGCAGGATACTCACGTGAAAAGTGCATGATCAGTCACGTGATGAGTGCATGATCAGTTTCGGGAGCAGAGTATTATCAGCCACTTGATCAGTGCATGATAGCCACGTTATCACTGCATGATCTGTCACATGATCAGTGTATGATCATCCACGTGATCAGTACATGAGCAGTCATGTGATCAGTGCATGATATAGACGTGATCAGTGCATGATCAGCCACGTGATCAGTGCATGATCAGTCACGGGATCAGTTCATGATCAGCCACGCGATCAGTGCATGGGCAGTCATGTGATCAGTGCATGACATAGACGTGATCAGTGCATGATCAGTCTCGTGATCAGTGTATGATCAAACTCGTGATCAGTGCACGATAGCCAGGTAATGAAAGCATGATAGCCAGATGATCAGTGCATTATCAGTCACGTGATCAGTGTATGATCAGCCAAGTAATCAGTGCATGAGAGCCAACTGATCATTGCATGATCAGTCACGTGATCAGTGCATGATCAATTACGTGATCAGTGCATGATCAGTCATGTGACCAGTACATGGTAGCTGCGTGATCATTGCATGATCAGCCTCGTGAGCAGTGCATGATAGCCAGGTGATCAGTGCATGATCAGCCACGTGATCAGTGCATGATCAGTCACGTGATCAGTGCATGATCAGTCATGTGACCAGTACATGGTAGCTGCGTGATCATTGCATGATCAGTCACGTGAGTAGTGCATGATAGCCACGTGATCAGTTAATGATCAGCCACGTGATCAGTGCATGATGAGCCACGTGATCAGTGCAGGATCAATTACGTGATCAGTGCATGATCAGTCACGTGACCGGTACATGGTTGCTACCTAATCATTGCATGATCAGCCACGTGAGCAGAGCATGATAGCCACGTGATCAGTGCATGATCAGTCACGTGGCCAGTATATGGTAGCTAAGTGACCATTGCATGACCAGCCACGTGAGCAGTGCATGATAGCCACGTGATGTGTGCATGATCAGTTACGTGAGCAGAGTATGATCAGCCAAGTGATCAGTGCATGAGTGCCAAGTGATCAGTGCATGATCAGTCACGTGACAGGTGTGTGATCAGCCACGTGAACAGTGCATGTTCAGCCACGTGATCAGTGCATGATAGCCATGTGATCAGTGCATGATCAGTTACGTGAGCAGTGTATGATCAGCCACGTGATCAGTGCATGGTCAGACACGTGAACAGTGTATGATCAGCCATGTGATCAGTGCATGATATCCAAGTGATCAGTGCATGATCAATCAGGTGATCAGTGCATGATCAGTCATGTGACCAGTACATGGTAGCTGCGTGATCATTGCATGATCAGCCACATGAGCAGTGCATGATAGCCACGTGATCAGTGCATGATAAGCCACGTGATCAGTGCATGATCAGTCATGGGATCAGTGCATGATCAGCCACACGATCAGTGCATGGGCATTCATGTGATCAGTGCATGACATAGACGTGATCACTGCATGATCAGTCTCGTGATCAGTGTGTGATCAACCGCATGATCAGTGCACGATAGCCAGGTAATGAAAGCATGATAGCCAGATGATCAGTGCATTATCAGTCACGTGATCAGTGTATGATCAGCCAAGTAATGAGTGCATGAGAGCCAACTGATCATTGCATGATCAGTCACGTGATCAGTGCATGATCAATTACGTGATAAGTGCATGATCAGTCATGTGACCAGTACATGGTAGCTGCGTGATCATTGCATTATCAGCCACGTGAGCAGTGCCTGATAGCCAGGTGATCAGTGCATGATAAGCCACGTGATCAGTGCATGATCAGTCACATGATCAGTGCATGATCAGTCACGTGATCAGGACATGGTAGCTACGTGATCATTGCATGATCAGCCACGTGAGCCGTGCATGATAGCCACGTGATCAGTGCATGATCAGTCACGTGAGCAGTACATGGGAGCTACGTGATCATTGCCTGATCAACCACGTGAGCCCTGCATGATAGCCACGAGAACAGTGCATGATCAGTCACCTGATCAGTGCATGATCAATTACGTGATCAGTGCATGATCACTCACGTGACCAGTACATGGTAGCTATGTGATCATCGCATGATCAGCCACGTGAGCAGTGCATGATAGCCACGTGATCAGTGCATTGTCAGTTTCGGGAGCAGAGTATGATCAGCCACTTGATCAGTGCATGATAGTCACGTGATCACTGCATGATGTGTCACATGATCAGTGTATGATCATCCACGTGTTCAGTGCATGGGCAGTCATGTGATCAGTGCATGATATAGATGTGATCAGTGCATGATCAGTCTCGTGATCAGTGTATGATCAACCACGCGATCAGTGCATGATAGCCAGGTAATGAGTGCATGATAGCCAGATGATCAGTGCATTATCAGTCACGTGATCAGTGTATGATCAGCCAAGTAATCAGTGCATGATAGCCAACTGATAAGTGCATGACCAGTCACATGATCAGTGCATGGTCAGTCACGTGATCAGTGCATGATCAGTCACGTGATCAGTGTATGATCACCCACGGGATCAGTGCATGATAAGCCACATGATCAGTGCATGATCAATTACGTGATCAGTGCATGATCAGTCACGTGAGCAGTACATGGGAGCTACGTGATCATTGCCTGATCAGCCACGTGAGCCGTGCATGATAGCCACGAGATCAGTGCATGATCAGTCACGTGATCAGTGCATGTCAGTCACGTGAACAGTGCATGATAAGTCACCTGATCAGTGCATGATCAATTACGTGATCAGTGCATGATCACGCACGTGACCAGTATATGGTAGCTACGTGATCATTGCATGATCAGCCACGTGATCAGTGCATGGTAGCCACGTGATCAGTGCATGATAGCCACGTGATCAGTGCATGATCAGTCACGAGATACGTGTGTGATCAGCCACGTGATCAGTGCATGTTATCCACGTGATCAGTGCAGGATAGCCACGTGATCACTTCATGATTAGTCAAATGATCTGTACATGATCAGTCACGTGATACGTGTGTGATCGGCCACGTGATCAGTGCGTGATGAGCCACGTGATCAGTGCATGATCAGTCACGTGATCAGTGCATGATAGCCACGTGATCAGTGCATGATCAATTACGTGATCAGTGCATGATATCCAAGTGATCAGTGTATGATTAGTCACGTGATCAGTGCATGATCAGTCACGTGATCAGTGCATGATAGCCATGTGATCAGTCATGATCAATTACGTGATCAGTGCATGTTCAGTCACGTCACCAGTGTATGATCAGCCACGTGGTCACTTCATGATTAGTCAAATGATCTGTACATGATCAGTCACGTGATACGTGTGTGATTGGCCACGTGATCAGTGCGTGATGAGCCACATGATCAGTGCATGATCAGCCACGTGATCAGTGCATGATATCCAAGTGATCAGTGCATGATCAGTCACGTGATCAGTGCATGATCAGTCACGTGATCAGTGCATGATAGCCACGTGATCAGTGCATGATCAATTACGTGATCAGTGCATGATCAGTCACGTGACCAGTACATGGTAGCTATGTGATCATTGCATGAACAGCCACGTGATCAGTGCATGATAGCTAGGTGATCAGTGCATGATAATCACGTGATCAGTGCATGATCAGTCACGTGATACGTGTGTGATCAGCCACGTGATCAGTGCATGATATCAGTGCATGATAGCCATGTGATCAGTGCATGATAGCCACGTGATGTGTGCATGATCAGTTACGTGAGCAGAGTATGATCAGCCAGGTGATCACTTCATGATTAGTCAAATGATCTGTACACGATCAGTCACGTGATACGTTGTGATCAGCCATGTGATCAGTGCGTGATGAGCCACGTGATCAGTGCAGGATCAATTACGTGATCAGTGCAGGATCAGTCAAGTGACCAGTACATTATAGCTACGTGATCATTGCATGATCAGCTACGTGATCAGTGCATGATAGCCACGTGATCAGTGCATGATCAGTCACGTGACCAGTGTATGATCAGCCACGTGATCAGTGCATGATCAGCCACATGATCAGTGCATGATCAATTACGTGATCAGTGCATGATCAGTTACGTGACCAGTACATGTTAGCTAAGTGATCATTGCATGATCAGCCACGTGAGCCAAGCATGATAGCCACGAGACCAGTGCATGAACAGTCACGGGATCAGTGCATGTCAGTCACGTGAACAGTGCATGATAAGTCACCTGATCAGTGCATGATCAATTACGTGATCAGTGCATGATCAGTCACGTGACCAGTACATGGTAGCTATGCGATCATTGCATGAACAGCCACGTGATCAGTGCATGATAGCCAGTTGATCAGTGCATGATAGTCACGTGATCAGTGCATGATCAGTCACGTGATACGTGTGTGATCAGCCACGTGATCAGTGCATGATATCAGTGCATGATAGCCACGTGATCAGTGCATGATAGCCACGTGATGTGTGCATGATCAGTTACGTGAGCAGAGTATGATCAGCCACGTGATCACTTCATGATTAGTCAAATGATCTGTACACGATCAGTCACGTGATACGTTGTGATCAGCCACGTGATCAGTGCATGATAGCCACGTGATCAGTGCAGGATAGCCACATGATCACTTCATGATTAGTCAAATGATCTGTACATGATCAGTCACGTGATACGTGTGTGATTGGCCACGTGATCAGTGCGTGATGAGCCACGTGATCAGTGCATTATCAACCACGTGATCAGTGCATGATATCCACGTGATCAGTGTATGATCAGCCACGTGATCAGTGCATGATAGCCACGTGATCACTTCATGATTAGTCAAATGATCTGTACATGATCAGTCACGTGATACGTGTGTGATTGGCCACGTGATCAGTGCGTGATGAGCCACTTGATCAGTGCATGATAGCCTCGTGATCACTGCATGACCAGGCACGTGATCAGTGTATGATCAGCCACGTGATCAGTGCATGATAGCCACGTGATCAGTGCATGATCAGTCACGAGATACGTGTGTGATCAGCCACGTGATCAGTGCATGATATCCACGTTATCAGTGCAGGATAGCCACGTGTTCACTTCATGATTAGTCAAATGAACTGTACATGATCAGTCACGTGATACGTGTGTGATCGGCCACGTGATCAGTGCGTGATGAGCCACGTGATCAGTGCATGACCAGGCACGTGATCAGTGCATGAAATCGAAGTGATCAGTGCAGGATAGTCACGTGATAAGTGCATGACAGTCACGTGATGAGTGCATGATCAGTTTCGGGAGCAGAGTATGATCAGCCACTTGATCAGTGCATGATAGCCACGTGATCACTGCATGATCTGTCACATGATCAGTGTATGATCATCCACGTGATCAGTACATGGGCAGTCATGTGATCAGTGCATGATATACGTGATCAGTGCATGATCATTCTCGTGATCAGTGCATGATAGCCACGTGATCAGTGCATGATCAGTCACCTGATTGGTGTATGATCAGTTACGTTACCGGTACATGGTAGCTACATTATCATTGCATGATAAGCCACGTGAGTAGTGCATGATAGCCAAGTGATCAGTGCATGATCAGTCACGTGATCAGTGCATGTTCAGTCATGTGACCAGTACTTGGTAGCTGCCTGATCATTGCATGATCAGCCACGTGAGCAGTGCATGATAGCCACGTGATCAGTGCATGATCATCAACGTGGTCGGTGCATGATCTGTCATGAGATCAGTGCATGATCAGTCACGTGATCAGTGCATGACCAGGCACGTGATCAGTGTATGACCAGCCAAGTGATCAGTGCATGATAGTCACGTGATAAGTGCATGATCAGTCACGTGATGAGTGCATGATCAGTCACGTGATCAGTGCATGATCAGCCACATGATCAGTGCATGATCAATTACATGATCAGTGCATGATCAGTCACGTGACTAGTACATGGGAGCTACGTGATCATTGCATGATCAGCCACGTGAGCCGTGCATGATAGCCACGAGATCAGTGCATGATCAGTCACGTGATCAGTGCATGTCAGTCACGTGAACAGTGCATGATAAGTCACCTGATCAGTGCATGATCAATTATGTGATCAGTGCATGATCACTCACGTGACCAGTATATGTTAGCTACGTGATCATTTCATGATCAGCCACGTGAGCAGTGCATGGTAGCCACGTGATCAATGCATGATCAGTTTCGGGAGCAGTGTATGATCAGCCACGTGATCAGTGCATGATCAGTCACGTGATACGTGTGTGATCAGCCACATGATCAGTGCATGATATCCACGTGATCATTGCATGATAGCCACGTGATCACTTCATGAGTAGTCACGTGATCTGTGCATGACTAGGCACGTGATCAGTGTATGATCAGCCACATGATCAGTGTATGATAGCAAACATGATCAGCACATGATCAGTCACGTGATCAGTGCATGATCAGTCAGGTGATCAGTGTATGATAAGCCACGTGATCACTGCATGATCAATTACGTGATCAGTGCATGATCAGTCACGTGACCAGTACATGGTAGCTATGTGAACATTGTATGATCATCCACGTTAGCAGTGCATCAGAGCCACGTGATCAGTGCATGATCAGTCACGTGATCAGTGCATGATCAGTCACGTGAACAGTGCATGATCAATTACGTGATCAGTGCATGATCAGTCACGTGACCAGTACATGGTAGCTACGTGAGCATTGCATGATCGGCCACGTGAGCAGTGCATGATAGCCACGTGATCAGTGCATGATGAATTTCGGGAGCATAGTATGATCAGCCACTTGATCTGTGCATGTTAGCCCCGTGATCACTGCATGATCAGTCATATTATCAGTGTATGATCATCCACGTGGTCAGTGCATGGGCAGTCACCTGATGGGTGTATGATCAGTCACGTGTCCGGTTCATGGTAGCTACATGATCATTGCATGATCAACCACGTGAGTAGTACATGATAGCCACGTGATAAGTGCATGATGTGTCACGTGATCAGTGCATGAAGAGTCATGTGCCCAGTACATGGTAGCTGCGTGAGCATTGCATGATCAGCCACATGAGCAGTGCATGATAGCCACGTGATCAGTGCATGATCAGCCACGTGAACAGTACATGGTAGCTATGTGATCATTGTATTATCATCCACTTTAGCAGTGCATGAGAGCCAGGTGATCAGTGCATGATCAGTCGCGTGATAAGGGCACGATCAGTCACGTGATCAGTGCATGATCAATTACGTTACCATTGCATGATCAGTCACGTGACCAGTACATGTTAGCTACGTGATCATTGCAGGATCAGCCACGTGAGCAGTGCATGATAGACACGTGATCAGTGCATGATCAGCTACATGAGCAGAGTATGATCAGCCACGTGATCAGTGCATGTTCAGACACGTGGACAGTGTATGATCAGCCACGTGATCAGAGCATGATACCTACGTGATCAGTTCATGATTAGTCACGTGATCTGTGCATGACAGGAACGTAATCAGTGCATGAAATCCACGTGATCAGTGAATTATAGCCACGTGATCAGCATGATTAGTCACGTGATCAGTGCATGATGAGCCACGTGATCAGTGCAGGATCAACTACGTGATCAGTGCATGATCAGTCACGTGAGCAGTACATGGTTGCTACATGATCATAGCATGATCAGCCACGTGAGAAGTGCATGATAGCCACGTAATCAGTGCATGATAGCCACGTGATCAGTGCAGGATAGCCACGTGATCACTTCATGATTAGTCACGTGATCTGTACATGATCAGTCACGTGACACCAGTGTGATCAGCCATGTGATCAGTGCATGCTGATCCACGTGATCAGTGCAGGATCAATTACATGATCAGTGCATGATCACTCAAGTGACCAGTACATGGTAGTTACGTGATCATTGCATGATCAGCCACGTGATCAGAGCATGATAGCCACGTGATCAGTGCATGATAGTCACGTGATCAGTGCATGATCAGTCACCTGATACATGTGTGATCAGCCACGTAATCAGTGCATGATATCAGTGCATGATAGCCACGTGATCAGTGCATGAGAGCCACGTGATCAGTGCATGATCAGTCACGTGATACATGTGTGATCAGTCATGTGACCAGTACATGGTTGCTACATGATCATTGCATGATCAGCCACGTGAACAGTACATGATCAGTCACGTGATCAGTACATTATCAGTCACGTGAACAGTGCATGATCATTTACGTGCTCTGTGCATGATGAGTCACGTGACCAGTACATGGCTGCTACATGATCATTGCATGATCAGCCACGTGAGCAGTGCAGGATAGCCACGTGATCAGTGCATGATCAGCCACGTGATCGGTGCATGATCAGTCACGTGATCAGTGCATGATCAGCCACGTGATCATGCATGACCTGGCACGTGATCAGCGTATGACCAGCCAAGTGATCAGTGCATGATAGCCACGTGATCAGTGCATGATCAGTCACGTGATCAGTGCATGATCAGTCACGTGATCAGTGTATGATCAGCCACGTTATCAGTGCATGACAGCCACATGATCAGTGCATGATCAATTACGTGATCAGTGCATGATCAGTCACGTGACCAGTACATGGGAGCTACGTGATCATTGCATGATCAGCCACGTGAGCCGTGCATGATAGCCACGAGGTCAGTGCATGATCAGTCACGTGATCAGTGCATGATCACTCACGTGAATAGTGCAAGATAAGTCACCTGATCAGTGCATGATTAATTACGTGATCAGTGCATGATCACTCACGTGACCAGTACATGGTAGCTACGTGATCATTGCATGATAGCCACGTGATCAGTGCATGATCAGTTTCGGGAGCAGATTATGATCAGCCACTTTATCAGTGCATGTTAGCCCCGTGATCACTGCATGAACTCTCATATTATCAGTGTATGATCATCCACGTGGTCAGTGCATGGGCAGTCACCTGATGGGTGTATGATCAGTCATGTGTCCGCTTCATGTTAGCTACATGATCATTGCATGATCAACCACGTGAGTAGTACATGATAGCCACGTGATCAGTGCATGATCAGTCATGTGATCAGTGCATGAAGAGTCATGTGACCAGTACATGGTAGCTGCGTGATCATTGCATGATCAGCCACATGAGCAGTGCATGATAGCCACGTGATCAGTGCATGATCAGCCACGTGATCAGTGCATGATCAGTCACGGATCAGTGCATGATCAGCCACGCGATCAGTGCATGGGCAGTCATGTGATCAGTGCATGACATAGACGTGATCAGTGCATGATCAGTCTCGTGATCAGTGTATGATCAAACTCGTGATCAGTGCACGATAGCCAGGTAATGAAAGCATGATAGCCAGATGATCAGTGCATTGTCAGTCACGTGATCAGTGTATGATCAGCCAAGTAATCAGTGCATGAGAGCAAACTGATCAGTTCATGATCATCACGTGATCAGTGCATGATCAATTACGTGATCAGTGCATGATCAGTCATGTGACCAGTACATGGTAGCTGTGTGATCATTGAATGATCAGCCACGTAAGCAGTGCATGATAGCCACGTGATCAGTGCATGATCAGCCACGTGATCAGTGCATGATCAGTCACGTGATCAGTTCATGATCAGTCATGTGACCAGTACATGGTAGCTGCGTGATTATTGCATGATCAGCCACATGAGCATTGCATGATAGCCGCGTGATCAGTACAAGATCAGTCACGTGATCAGTGCATGATAAACCAGGTGATCAGTGCATGATCAATTACGTGATAAGTGCATGGTCAGTCACGTGACCAGTACATGGTAGCTACGTGATCATTGCATGATCAGCCACGTGAGCCGTGCATGATAGCCACGAGATCAGTGCATGATCAGTCACGTGATCAGTGCATGTTCAGTCACGTGAACAGTGCATGATAAGTCACCTGATCAGTGCATGATCAATTATGTGATCAGTGCATGATCACTCACGTGACCAGTATATGTTAGCTACGTGATCATTTCATGATCAGCCACGTGAGCAGTGCATGGTAGCCACGTGATCAATGCATGATCAGTTTCGGGAGCAGAGTATGATCAGCCACTTGATCTGTGCATGATAGCCACGTGATCACTGCATGATCTGTCACATGATCAGTGTATGATCATCCATGTGATCATTGCATGGGCAGTCATGTGATCAGTGAATGATATAGACGTGGTCAGTGCATGATCAGTTACGTGACAGGTGTGTGACCAGCTACGTGAACAGTGCATGTTCAGCCACGTGATCAGTGCCTGATAGCCACGTGATCAGTGCAAAATCAGTTACATGAGCAGTGTATGATCAGCCACGTGATCAGTGCATGATCAGTCACGTGATACGTGTGTGATCAGCCACATGATCAGTGCATGATATCCACGTGATCATTGCATGATAGCCACGTGATCACTTCATGAGTAGTCACGTGATCTGTGCATGACTAGGCACGTGATCAGTGTATGATCAGCCACATGATCAGTGTATGATAGCAAACATGATCAGCACATGATCAGTCACGTGATCAGTGCATGATCAGTCAGGTGATCAGTGTATGATAAGCCACGTGATCACTGCATGATCAATTACGTGATCAGTGCATGATCAGTCACGTGACCAGTACATGGTAGCTATGTGAACATTGTATGATCATCCACGTTAGCAGTGCATCAGAGCCACGTGATCAGTGCATGATCAGTCACGTGATCAGTGCATGATCAGTCACGTGAACAGTGCATGATCAATTACGTGATCAGTGCATGATCAGTCACGTGACCAGTACATGGTAGCTACGTGAGCATTGCATGATCGGCCACGTGAGCAGTGCATGATAGCCACGTGATCAGTGCATGATGAATTTCGGGAGCATAGTATGATCAGCCACTTGATCTGTGCATGTTAGCCCCGTGATCACTGCATGATCAGTCATATTATCAGTGTATGATCATCCACGTGGTCAGTGCATGGGCAGTCACCTGATGGGTGTATGATCAGTCACGTGTCCGGTTTCATGGTAGCTACATGATCATTGCATGATCAACCACGTGAGTAGTACATGATAGCCACGTGATAAGTGCATGATGTGTCACGTGATCAGTGCATGAAGAGTCATGTGCCCAGTACATGGTAGCTGCGTGAGCATTGCATGATCAGCCACATGAGCAGTGCATGATAGCCACGTGATCAGTGCATGATCAGCCACGTGATCAGTGCATGATCAGTCACGGGATCAGTTCATGATCAGCCACGCGATCAGTGCATGGGCAGTCATGTGATCAGTGCATGACATAGACGTGATCAGTGCATGATCAGTCTCATGATCAGTGTATGATCAACCTCGTGATCAGTGCACGATAGCAAGGTAATGAAAGCATGATAGCCAGATGATTAGTGCATTATCAGTCACGTGATCAGTGTATGATCAGTCAAGTAATCAGTGCATGAGAGCCAACTGATCATTGCATGATCAGTCACGTGATCAGTGCATGATCAATTACGTGATCAGTGCATGATCAGTCATGTGACCAGTACATGGTAGCTGCGTGATCATTGCATGATCAGCCTCGTGAGCAGTGCATGATAGCCAGGTGATCAGTGCATGATCAGCCACGTGATCAGTGCATGATCAGTCACGTGATCAGTGCATGATCAGTCATGTGACCAGTACATGGTAGCTGCGTGATCATTGCATGAATCAGTCACGTGAGTAGTGCATGATAGCCACGTGATCAGTTTCATGATCAGCCACGTGATCAGTGCATGATGAGCCACGTGATCAGTTGCAGGATCAATTACGTGATCAGTGCATGATCAGTCACGTGACCAGTACATGGTGCTACCTAATCATTGCATGATCAGCCACGTGAGCAGAGCATGATAGCCACGTGATCAGTGCATCATCAGTCACGTGGCCAGTATATGGTAGCTAAGTGACCATTGCATGACCAGCCACGTGAGCAGTGCATGATAGCCACGTGATGTGTGCATGATCAGTTACGTGAGCAGAGTATGATCAGCCAAGTGATCAGTGCATGAGTGCCAAGTGATCAGTGCATGATCAGTCACGTGACAGGTGTGTGATCAGCCACGTGAACAGTGCATGTTCAGCCACGTGATCAGTGCATGATAGCCATGTGATCAGTGCATGATCAAGTTACGTGAGCAGTGTATGATCAGCCATACGGTATCAGTGCATGTGTCAGTACACGTGAACAGTGTATGATCAGCCCATGTGATCAGTGATGATACTCCAGTGATCAGTGCATATGATCAATCAGGTGGATCAGTGCCTGTTTCAGGTCAGTTGTAGACCAGTACATGGTAGCTGCGTGATCATATGCCATGATTCAAGTCCACATGAGGCAGTGCATGAAGCGCACGTGATCAGTGCATGAATAGAGCCACGTGATCAGTGCATTGATCCAGTTCATGGGATCAGTGCCATGATCAGGCCATCACGATCAGTGGCATGGGCATTCATGTGTGACATGCATGACATAGACGTGATCACTGCAGATCAGTCTCGTGGATCAGTGTGTGATCAAACCGCGATGGATCAAGTGCACGATAGCCAGGTAATGAATAGCATGATAGGCAAGATGATAGTGCATTATCAGTCCACGTGATCAGTGTGTATGATCAGTCCAAGTAATGAGTGCATGAACGAGCGCAACGTGATCATTGCCATGATCAAGTCCACGTGATCAGTGCATGATCAATTACGTGATAAGTGCATGATCAGTCATGTGACCAGTACATGGTAGCTGCGTGATCATTGCATGATCAGCCACGTGAGCAGTCCTGATAGCCAGGTGATCAGTGCATGATAAGCCACGTGATCAGTGCATGATCAGTCACATGATCAGTGCATGATCAGTCACGTGATCAGGACATGGTAGCTACGTGATCATTGCATGATCAGCCACGTGAGCCGTGCATGATAGCCACGAGATCGGTGCATGATAGCCACGTGATCAGTGCATGATCAGTCACGTGAGCAGTACATGGGAGCTACGTGATCATTGCCTGATCAACCACGTGAGCCCTGCATGATAGCCACTAGAACAGTGCATGATCAGTCACGTGATCAGTGCATGTCAGTCACGTGAACAGTGCATGATAAGTCACCTGATCAGTGCATGATCAATTACGTGATCAGTGCATGATCACTCACGTGACCAGTACATGGTAGCTATGTGATCATCGCATGATCAGACGTGGGCGCCGATCAACCAACGATACTCAACGTGACTGATCATGTTACACGATCATATTGACTAATCTTGAAGTGATCACGTTGGGCTATCCTGCACTGATCACGTGCGATTAACATGCACCTGATCACGTTGGGCTGATCACACACGTGATGCTCGGTGGACCTGATCATGCACTGACTCACGTGGCTATCATCTGATCACGTGGGCTTACCATGCACTGATTCACTGTGGCTGATATGCAAATGATCCGGTAGCTACACTTACTGGTCAGCATGTATGGATCACGTGAATTTGATCATGCCACTGATCAGGTGGACTTATCATGCAACTGTTCACGTGACTGACCTGCACCTGCATCACGTGGACTGATCATTGCACTGATCTCCACTAACCGTGGCGGGAATTTTCACGGGCAATGATCACGTAGCTCCCCTGTTTATAGCTCAGTGACTGAGCCTAACATGCACTGCTATGTGGCTGATCATGCACTTGAATCCGTGGACTGATCATACCCTGATCCGTGACTGATCATGCGACTGATTCACGTGATGACCATGCACTGATCATGTGACTTGGTCATTTGCACTTTCAGTGGCTTCATGCACTGCATTACTTGGCTGATTAAACACTGATCACGTGGATGATAATGCACTTGATCATCTGGCTTATCATTGCACTCATTCCTCGCGGTGCCACTGATCTGCACTGATCACATCTATTCATCACCGATACCATGCTGCCCATGCACTGAACCGTGGATGATTCTACACTGATCATGTGACATCATTTCAGTGGATACGTGACTATATGATCTGATCAAGTGAGCTGATCATTACTCTGCTTCCCGAATGACCAATAGCTGATCACGTGGGCTATCCATTTTGCACTGTCACGTGGTCTGA
>NW_020190749.1:0-4739 GCF_002263795.3 Bos taurus | reverse complement strand
TTGTATCTGCATCCCCAACCCCCATCATCACTCCCAATGTGCTTAGAGAGTATTCAGGAAAATGGGTGTCAGGGAACAGACGGGGACAAGCATAGATCCCAGTATTAAAAATCCGTAGACTCACTGAGATTTAACAACTCATCTATTTGGCTACAACCACTGGCTCCCCTCGCTTGATGTAGTATTCTGATTACTCCATAACAAACCATCCCCAAACCTAGTGGCTTAAAAGCTTCCAATGATTTATTATGATCAAATGGTTCTTTTCAACTGGGCAGTTTTTGCTCAGGATATCTTGTACCTTGGCAACTGTATAAGGGGGTGCTGGAATGCTCTGAAAGGTTCTTCATTAGTGTAAATGCTGGTGGTCCTTATATTCATTCCAGTCTTGATTTCTGAATTGGGAACTCCAACGTGGGTCCTAACCTAGACTTCGTACCAGGTCTTTTTCAAGCTGAACTGATGATTATCTCTATGCTTTATTTTTCTCTACTTATTAAATGGGGGATCAAGCATAGATCATCTCATAGTCATTCTTAAGAAGTTTTACTTTGAGATAATCATAGATTTATATGCAATTGTAAGAAATAATTCACAGGGATCTCAAATACCTTTCACTCCCAATGATAACATCATGTATATCTATAGTTGTTGTTTAGTCACTGTCCTGTTCCTACTCTTTTGTGACCCCACTGTATGTAGCTCTCCAGGTTCCACTGCAGTGAGATTTCCCAGGCAAGAATACTGGAGTGGGTTGCCATTTCCTCCTCCAGGGGATCTTCCCAACCCAGAAATCAAATCCATGTCTCCTGCACTGGCAGGTGGATTCTTTACCACAGGGCCACCTGGCAGAGCATATCTACAGTACAGTATTACAAACGGGGAAATTGACATCAGTACCATCTATCTGCCTTATTCCAATTTCAACAATTCTATATGCACCCATCTGCCTGTGTGTACAGCTCTAAGAAAAGTTATCACGTGTAGGTTGATGTGATCACCACCATAGTCAAGATACTAAACAGTGCCAACACCACAAGGGTCTCCACTGTTACTCATCTTCTGTCCCTCTCTTCCTGACAACCACTAAACTGTTCTCCATCTCTGTAATTTTGTCATTTAAGAATATTACATGGAATCATACATAGGTTACCTTTGGAAGTTGGCTTTTTCCACTCAACATATTCTCCGGAGATCTATTAAAGTTGTTCCAATGTCAAGAGTTTGTTCTTTTTACTGCGGAGGAGTATTCCATGGTATGGAGGTATCACAGCTTGTTTGACCATTCATATATTGCAGGTATCTGGATTGATTCCAAATTTTGGCAATTACAAATAAAGGGGCGATGAACATTTGTCTACAGATTTTGCATAACCTAAATTTTCATTTCCCCTGAATAAATGCCCAATAGTACAGTTCCTGGATTGTATGGCAAGTGCATGATTAGTTTTGTAAGAACTGCCATATGCTTTTATAGAGTGCCTACACTATTTACATTCCCACCAGAAGTGAATGAGAGATCCAGTTTCTTTACATCCTTGTCAGCATTTGTTGTTGTCATTATTTTTCATTTTAGCCATTGTGATGGGAGTACAGTGATATATATCATTGTGGTTTTAAATTGCATTTCCCTAATGCCTAATGACAGCTGCTATCTTTTCTTGTGTGTATTTAACATCTGTATATCCTTTTCAGTGAAATGTTTCTTCATATATCTTGGCATCTTCTAATTGAATAGTTTCTTACAGTCAATTTTTAAGAGTTCTTTACTTGGGTACTGATCCTTTGTTGCATACATGGTTTGCAAATGTTTTCCACCAGATTGCATCCTCTTCCCCTAAGCATTTATAGAACAAACATTTTTAATTTTGATGAGGTCCAATTAGTCAGTTTTTCCTCTTATGGATTGTGTTTTGACAATAAGTCTAAGAATGCTTTGTTTCAGTTCAGTTCAGTTCAGTTGCTCAGTCCTGTACGACTCTTTGTGACCCCATGGACTTCCATCACCAACTCCCGGAGTTTACTCAAACTCATGTCCACTGAGTCAGTGATGCCATCCAACCTATGTCGTCCCCTTCTCCTCGAGCCTTCAATCTTTCCCAGCATCAGGGTCTTTTCCAATGAGTCAGCTCTTTGCATCAGGTGGCAAAAGTATTGGAGTTTCAGCTTCAGCATCAGTCCCTCCAATGAATATTCAGGACTGATTTCCTTTAGGATAGACTGGTTGGATCTCCTTGCAGTCCACGGGACTCTCAAGAGTCTTCTCCAACACCACAGTTCAAAAGCATCAATTCTTCGGCACTCAGCTTTCTTCAGAGTCCAACTCTCACATCCATACATGACTACTGGAAAAACCATAGCCTTGATTAGACGGACCTATGTTGGCAAAGTAATGTTTCTGCTTTTTAATGTGCTGTCTAAGTTTGTCATAACTTTTCTTCCAATGAGCAAGTGTCTTTTAATTTCATGTCTGTAGTCACCACCTGCAGTGATTTGGGAGCCAAGAAAATGATCTGTCACTGTTTCCACTGTTTCCCCATCTATTTACCGTGAAGTGATGGGACCAGATGCCATGATCTTAGTTTTCTGAATGTTGAGTTTTAAGCCAACTTTTTCACTCTCCTTTTTCACTTTCATCAAGAAGCTCTTTAGTTCTTCTTCGCTTTCTGCCATAAGGATGGTGTCATCTGCATATCTGAGGTTATTGATATTTCTCCCAGTAATCTTGATTCCAGCTTTGCTTCATCCAACCCAACATTTCTCATGATGTACTCTGCATATA
Source organism: Bos taurus (assembly GCF_002263795.3). Lineage (NCBI taxonomy): Eukaryota > Metazoa > Chordata > Mammalia > Artiodactyla > Bovidae > Bos > Bos taurus. Next base: position 1,957 of record NW_020190749.1, on the reverse strand, counting down.
AGTTATGCTTTGTTTAGCCCTAGGTCAATTTTTCCCCTATATTTTATAGTGTTATAGTTTTAAGTTTTACATTTAAATCTGTGATTCATTGAGTTAATTTTTATATAAGGCATGAGATTTTGATTGAGGTTCACTTTTTGCCTGTGGATGTCCAGTTGCTCCAGCATCATTTTAAAAATAACTATCTTTCCTCCATTGAACTGCCTTTACACCTTGGTCAAACATCAGTTGGGTATTGTATGGGTCCGTTCCTAGTTTGTCTCTTTCCTTATATCAGTTTCTATGTCTATCCCTCTATGAACAGCATCCAGTTTTTATTGTTATATAGTAGGATTAATATCAAGTAGAGTGGTTCCCCCACTTTATTCTTCCTTTTCAAGATTGTTTTAATTATTCTGGGTCCCATACCTTTCTGTATAAATTTTAGAATAAGCTCATCTATGTCTACAAAATCCTTTCTCAGATTTGGCTAGGAATTGCATTAAACCTACAGATCAATTTAGGAAGAACTGACAGCTTTCATGTGTCTTGTCTTCCAATCCATGAATACAATATGTTTCTCCATTTCTGTAGGTCTTTCTCAATTTCATATATCAATGCTTTTTATATTTCAGCATATAGATCTTGTACACATTTTGTTAGATTCATGCCTACATATTTTATTTTCTTTGGAGCAATTGCAAATGTTATTGTGGTTTTAATTTTGATTTCCAGTGTTCACTGCTAGTATATACAAATGCAATTGATTGTTGTGTGCTAATCTTGTATAAAGTGTGCTGTAGAATACACAGTCACTTTATTTTTTCCCAGCTTTATTGCAATTTAATTGACCTAGAACATTGTGTAAGTCTACGATGTACAACATGATGATCGGTCACATGTATATATTGTGAAATGATTGCCACAATAATGTTAGTTAACATGTTCATCACCTCACATCACCTCACATAATTACATTTTTGGGGTCTATGGTGAGAACATTTTTTAAGATCTACACTCTTAGCAACTTTTAAGTATATAAGAGGGTTATATTATATATTTAATTATATCCTAACTGTAGTCACCATGCTGTGCCTTAGAGTCTCAGAACTTATTTATTTTATAGCTAGAAGCTTGTACCCTGTGACCATCATCTCCCCATTTCCCTCATCCTGCAGCTCTTGGCAGTCACCATTTTACTGTTTCAAAGTTTGGCTTTAAAAATAATTTATTTTGCCGCACTATGTCTCAGTTGTGGCACTGGAGATCTTCATTGCCTCATGTACGATCTTTGTTGTAGCATGTGGGATCTAGTTCCCTGACCAGGGATCGAACCTGGGCCTCCTGCATTGGAAGCCAAGAGTCTTAGCCACTGGACCACCAGGGAAGTCCCAAAGTTTGGCTTTTTTTTCTTTAAAGATACCACAGATAAATGAGATCATACAGTATATGTCTTCTTCTGTCTGATTTATTTCACTTAGCATAATGCCTTCAAGGTCCATCCATGTTGTCAAAAGTAGAAGAAGTGAATGTAAAAATGGAAGCATTATGGAATGAATAATATTGATCAATGTTCTGAGAATATAGATTTTAGCATTTTAAATCCTTCTCATCCTATCTGAACCTGGAAAATCTGGTTATTTGATGATCTTTCAAAAACTAGCAGGGCATATAGAGATTAAGAAGAAGTATATTATGGCATGGGGCTTCCCAGGTGGCACAGTGAAGAATCAGCCTGCTGATGTAGGAGACACAAGAGACGCAGGTTTGATCCCTGGGTTGGGAAGATGCCCTGGAGAAGGAAATGGCAACCCACTCCAGTATTCTTGCCTGGAAAATTTCATAGATAGAGGAGCCTGACAGGCTATAATCCAAGGGATCACAAAGATTTGGACACAGCTGAGTGACTAAGCACAGCACACAGCAAATTATGGCATATGTTTACTTCTTTATACAGAAAATCAGACCAACCTGAAGT
>NW_020190748.1:0-29452 GCF_002263795.3 Bos taurus | reverse complement strand
TGATCCCGTGACTGAGAGGCGCTGATCACGTGACTGTGCCGTCAGTGATCACGTGGCTGATCATGCACTGATATCGTGAGTGAGCATGCACTGATCATGTGCCGGGAGCCGGGGAGGACTTCCATTCTGGACAAAGGTCATGAGGAAGGAGGCTCGGCATACGCAAATGCGGGATCGAGCCTCAGGGGTCCACCCGGATATTCTCGAGCATCTCCCCCCAAAAAAACCAGAGTCTGCCTACTGTATTGCTTTGTGCACTCACCTCTGATTTCACTGGGGGCTGAACCCCACCACCATCTCGCTCTCTCTGTCAAAGAGTTAACTTACAGCTCCAATTCATAAAGTTCCTTGTCATTCTTCCTTTAACTTCCAGCTGAGTCTCCATCTGGAGCGCACCCACCACGCTTACTAATTATGCCTGGGCTGCTAAGACCCACTCGAGAAGGTGTCTAGGGTGAGGCACCTTCCGCCATTCGAGAGGGCGCCTGCGGCCTACGTAAGTGGTCCAAACTTCATGTCTTGAAGTTTGATTGGTCTTCCGCGTAAACCAAGCTACTCAGTTCTTTTCTCCACCGAATTTTCCTACTGAGCTCTCCTCATACTATTATTCTTGACATCTCTGATTAGCATATAAATAGTCGCCTAGGCCATCTCTCCTTCGAATACCCTGGATCAGGTCGGGCTGGTCCCCGGCAGGCGGCGCCCGAACAGGGACCTCAGGAGGCAATACTCTCAGAGGCTGACTCAGCAGCTGTGCAGACACGAACCACGCAATCAGCAGCAATAAGCATGGAGGTCAGCAGTGACGAATCATGCTGCTCAACTGTCAATAATCAAGCAGGTGACCAGGCAGGAATCACGCAGCTCAGCTGGCAATTGTCATGCAGATGAGCCGGCAGGAATCACGCAGCTCAGCAGGCCCTGATCACGTGACTCTGCAGGCACTGTTCACGTGGCTGATAAAGTACAGATCACGTGACTGAGCATGCACTGATCACGTGGCTATCATGCACTGATCACGTGACTGCGCATGCACTGATGACCTGGCGGATCAGGCACTGATCACATGGCTCATCATGCACTGATCACGTGTTTATCAGGCAATGATCAGTGACTGACAGGCGCTGATCATGGGCCTGTGCACGCACTGATCACGTGGCTATCATGCACTGATCACGTGACTGCGCATGCACTGATGACGTGGCTGTTCGGGCACTGATCACGTGTTTATCAGGCAGTGATCAGTGACTGACAGGCGCTGATCATGGGACTGTGCACGCACTGATCACGTGGCTGATCAGGAACTGGCCACCTGACTGCGCATGCAGTGATCACGTGGCTGGTCGTTCACTGATCAGTGTTTATCACCCGGTGATCCCGTGACTGAGAGGCGCTGATCACGTGACTGTGCCGTCAGTGATCACGTGGCTGATCATGCACTGATATCGTGAGTGAGCATGCACTGATCATGTGCCGGGAGCCGGGGAGGCCTTCCACTCTGGACAAAGGTCATGAGGAAGGAGGCTCGGCATACGCAAATGCGGGATCGAGCCTCAGGAGTCCACCCGGATATTCTCGAGCATCTCCCCCCAAAAAAACCAGAGTCTGCCTACTGTATTGCTTTGTGCTCACCTCTGATTTCACTGGGGGCTGTCCCCACCACCATCTCGCTCTCTCTGTCAAAGAGTTAACTTACAGCTCCAATTCATAAAGTTCCTTGTCATTCTTCGCTTTAACTTCCAGCTGAGTCTCCATCTGGAGCGCGGCACCCACCACGCTTACTAATTATGCCTGGGCTGCTAAGACCCACTCGAGAAGGTGTCTAGGGTGAGGCACCTTCCGCCATTCGAGAGGGCGCCTGCGGCCTACGTAAGTGGTCCAAACTTCATGTCTTGAAGTTTGATTGGTCTTCCGCGTAAACCAAGCTACTCAGTTTCTTTTCTCCACCGAATTTTCCTACTGAGCTCTCCTCATACTATTATTCTTGACATCTCTGATTAGCATATAAATAGTCGCCTAGGCCATCTCTCCATCGAATACCCTGGATCAGGTCGGGCTGGTCCCCGGCAGGCGGCGCCCGAACAGGGACCTCAGGGGGCAATACTCAAAGAGCTGTGCAGACACGAACCACGCAATCAGCAGGCAATAAGCATGGAGCTCAGCAGTGACGAATCATGCTGCTCAACTGTCAATAATCAAGCATGTGACCAGGCAGGAATCACGCAGCTCAGCTGGCAATTGTCAAGCAGATGAGCCGGCAGGAATCACGCAGCTCAGCTGGCAATTGTCATGCAGATGAGCCGGCAGGAATCACGCAGCTCAGCAGGCCCTGATCACGTGACTCTGCAGGCACTGATCACGTGGCTGATCAAGTACAGTCACGTGACTGAGCATGCACTGATCACGTGGCTATCATGCACTGATCACGTGACTGCGCATGCACTGATGACGTGGCTGCTCAGGCACTGATCACATGGCTCATCATGTACTGATCACTGTTTATCAGGCAATGCTCAGTGACTGACAGGCGCTGATCATGGGACTGTGCAGGCACTGATCACGTGGCTATCATGCACTGATCACGTGACTTCACAAGGACTGATGACATGGCTGATCGGGCACTGATCACGTGTTTATCAGCAGTGATCAGTGACTGACAGGCGCTCATCATGGGACTGTGCACGCACTGATCAGTGGCTGATCAGGAACTGACTTCCTGACTGCATGCAGTGATCACGTGGCTGGTCGTTCACTGATCACGTGTTTATCCCGGTGATCACGTGACTGAGAGGCGCTGATCACGTGACTGTGCCGTCAGTGATCACGTGGCTGATCATGCACTGATATCGTGAGTGAGGCATGCACTGATCATGCTGCCGGGACCGGGGAGGACTTCCATTCTGGACAAAGGTCATGAGGAAGGAGGCTCGGCATACGCAAATGCGGGATCGAGCCCAGGGGTCCACCCGGATATTCTTTTCGGAGCATCTCTACCCCCTCAAAAAAAACCAGAGTCTCGCCTACTGATTGCTTTGTGCCCTCCACCTCTGATTTCACTTGGGGGCTTGAACCCCACCACCACCAAAACCATCTCGCTCTCTCTGTCAAAGATTTAAAACTTACAGTTCCAAATTCATAGCAAGTTCCTTGCATTCTTCCCCTTTTAACTTCCAGCTGAGGTCTCCGGATCTGGAGCGCGGAACCCACCACGATTACTAATTATGCCTGGGCTGCTAAGACCCACTCGAGAAGGTGTCTAGGGTGAGGCAACCTTTCGTTATTCGGAGAGGGCGCCCTGCGGCCTACATAAGTGTGCAAACTTCATTGTCTTGAAGTTTAACTTGGTCTTCCGCGTAAACGCGGAAGGCTACTGCAGTCTCCTTTTCTCCACCGGAATTTTCCTACTGACCGCTCATCCTCATACTATTATTCTTGACATCTCTGATTAGCATATAATTAGTCGCCTAGGCCATCTCTCCTTCGAATAACCCTGGATCAGCTGGGGCTGGTCCCCGGCAGGTGGCGGACCGAAACAGGGACCTCAGGAGGCAATACTCCAAAGAGCTGAGCAGACACGAACCACGCAATCAGCAGACAATAAGCATGGAGGTCAGCAGTGACGAATCATGCTGCTCAACTGGCAATAATCAAGCAGGTGACCAGGCAGGAATCACGCAGCTCAGCTGGCAATTGTCATTGCAGATGAGCCGGCAGGAATCACGCAGACTCAGCAGGCCCTGGATCACGTGACTCTGCAGGCACTGTTCACGTGGCTGATAAAGTACAGATCACGTGACTGAGCATGCACTGATCACGTGGCTCATTCATGCACTGAATCACGTGACTGCGCATGCACTGATGAACCCTGGGCGGATCAGGCACTGATCACATGGCTCATCATGCACTGATCACGTGTTATCAGGCAATGATTTCAGTGACTGACAGGCGCTGATCATGGGCCTTGTGCACGCACTGATCACGTGGCTATCATGACTGATCACGTGACTGCGCATGCACTTGATGACGTGGCTGTTCGGGCACTGATCACGTGTTTATCAGGCAGTGATCAGTGACTGACAGGCGCTGATCATGGGATGTGCACGCACTGATCACGTGGCTGATCAGGAATGGCCACCTGACTGCGCATGCAGTGATCACGTGCTGGTCTTTCACTGATCACGTGTTTTATCACCGGTGATCCCGTGACTGAGAGGCGCTGATCACGTGACTGTGCCGTCAGTTGATCACGTGGCTTGATCATTGCACTTGATATCGTGAGTGAGCATGCACTGATTCATGTGCCGGGAGCCGGGGAGGACTTCCATTATGGACAAAGGTAATGAGGAAGGAGGCTCGGCATACGCAAATGCGGGATCGAGCCTCAGGGTCCACCGGGATATTCTCGAGCATCTCCCCCCAAAAAAAACCAGAGTCTGCCTACTGTATTGCTTTGTGCACTCCCTCTGATTTTCACTGGGGGCTGAACCCCACCCACCATCTCGCTCTCTCTGTCAAAGAGTTTAACTTACAGCTCCAATTCATAAAGTTCCTTGTCATTCTTCGCTTTAACTTCCAGGCTGAGTCTCCATCTGGAGCGCGGCACCCACCACGCTTACTAATTATGCCTGGGCTGCTAAGACCCACTCGAGAAGGTGTCTTAGGGTGAGGCACCCTTCCGCCATTTCGAGAGGGCGCCTGCGGCCTACGTAAGTGGTCCAAACTTCATGTCTTGAAGTTTGATTGGTCTTGCCGCGTAAACCAAGCTACTCAGTTTCTTTTCTCCACCGGAATTTTCCTACTGAGCTCTCCTCATACTATATTCTTGACATCTCTGATTAGCATATAAATAGTCGCCTAGGCCATCTCTCCATCGAATACCCTGGGTCAGGTCGGGCTGGTCCCCGGCAGGCGGCGCCTTGCCCCGAACAGGGACCTCAGGACATCGGCAATACTCAAAAGAGCTGTGCAGACACGAAACCACGCAATCAGCAGGCAATAAGCATGGGGTCAGCAGTGGACGGAATCATGCTGGCCTCAACTGCCAATAATCAAGCAGGTGGACCAAGGTCAGGAAGTCACGCAGCCTCAGCTGGCAATCTGTCATGCAGATGAAGCCGGCAGGAATCCACGCAGCCTCAGCCAGGCCCTGATCACGTGACTCTGCAGGACTGTCAACGTGGCTTGATAAAGTACAATGATCACCGTGACTGAGCATGCACTGATCACGTGGCTATCATGCACTGATCACGTGACTGCGCATGCATGATGACCTGGCGGATCAGGCACTGATCACATGGCTCATCATGCACTGATCAGTGTTTTATCAGGCAATGATAAGTGACTGACAGGCGATGATCATGGGCCTGTGCACGCACGTGATCACGTGGCTATCATGCACTGATCATGTGACTGCGCATGCACTGATGACGTGGCTGTTCGGGCACTGATCACGTGTTTATCAGGCAGTGATCAGTGACTGACAGGCGCTGATCATGGGACTGTGCACGCACTGATCACGTGGCTGATCAGGAACTGGCCCACCTGACTGCGCATGCAGTGATCACGTGGCTGGGTCGTCACTGATCAAGTGTTTTATCACCCGGTGATCCGTGACTGAGAGGCGCTGATCACGTGACTGGGCCGTCAGTGATCACGTCGCTGATCATGCACTGATATCGTGAGTGAGCATGCACTGATCATGTGCCGGGGAGCCGGGGAGGCCTTCCACTCTGGACAAAGGTCATGAGGAAGGAGGCTCGGCATACGCAAATGCGGGATCGAGCCTCAGGAGTCCACCCGGATAATTCTCGAGCATCTCCCCCCCAAAAAAACCAGAGTCTGCCTACTGTATTGCTTTGTGCTCTCACCTCTGATTTCACTGGGGGCTGTCCCCCACCACCATCTCGCTCTGTCTGTCAAAGAGTATAACCCTTATACAGCTCCAATTCATAAAGTTCCTGTCATCTCCTCGCTTTAAAACTTCCAGCCTGAGTCTCCATCCTGGAGCGCGGCACCCACCACGCTTACTACATTAATGGCCTGGGCTGCTAAGCCCCTCCGAGAAGGTGTCATAGGGTGAGGCACCTTCCAGCCATTCGAGGAGGGCGCCTGCGGCCTACGTAAAGTGGTCCCAAACTTCATGTCTTGAAAGTTTGATGTGGTCTTTCCGCGAAACCAAGCTACTCCAGTTTCTTTTCATCCACCGAATTTTTCCTACTGAGCCGTCCTCCTCATACTATTATTCTTGACATCCGTCTGATTAGCATCATAAATAGTCGCCTAGGCCATCTCTCCATCGAATACCCTGGATCAGTCGGGCTGGTCCCCGGGCAGGCGGCGCCCGAAACAGGGACCTCAGGGGGCAATACTCAAAGAGCTGTGCAGACACGAACCACGCAATCAGCAAGCAATAAGCATGGAGCTCAGCAGTGACGAATCATGCTGCCCCAACTGTCAATAAATAAAGGCAGGTGACCAGGCAGGAAATCACGCAGCTCAGTTGGCAATTGTCAAGCAGATGAGCCGGCAGGAATCACGCAGCTCAGCAGGCCCTGATCACGTGACTCTGCAGTCACTGATCACGTGGCTGATCAAGTACAGATCACGTGACTGAACATGCACTGATCACGTGGCTATCATGCACTGATGACCTGACTGCTCATGCACTGATGACGTGGCTGCTCAGGCACTGATCACATGGCTCATCAATGCACTTATCACGTGTTTATCAGGCAATGATCAGTGACTGACAGGCGCTGATCATGGGACTGTGCACGCACTGATCACGTGGCTATCATGCACTGATCACGTGACTTCACATGGACTGAATGACATGGCTGATCGGGCACTGATCATGTGTTTATCAGACAGTGATCAGTGACTGACAGGCGCTCATCATGGGACTGTGCACGCACATGATCACGTGGCTGATCAGGAACTGACTTCCTGACTGTGCAGGCAGTGATCACGTGGCTGGTCGTTCACTGATCACGGTGTTTATCATACGGTGATCAACGTGACTGAGAGGCGCTGATCACGTGACTGTGCCGTCAGTGATCACGTGGCTGATCATGCACTGATATCGTGAGTGAGCATGCACTGATCATGTGCCGGGAGCCGGGGAGGCCTTCCACTGTGGACAAAGGTCATGAGGAAGGAGGCTCGGCATACGCAAATGCGGGATCGAGCCTCAGGGGTCCACCCGGATATTCTCGAGCATCTCCCCCCAAAAAAACCCAGAGTCCTGCCTACTGTATTGCTTTGTGCAACTCACCTCTGATTTCACTGGGGGCTGAACCCCACCACCATCTCGCTCTCTCTGTCAAAGAGTTAACTTACAGCTCCAATTCATAAAGTTCCTTGTCATTCTTCCCTTTAACTTCCAGCTGAGTCTCCATCTGGAGCGCGGAACCCACCACGCTTACTAATTATGCCTGGGCTGCTAAGACCCACTCGAGAAGGTGTCTAGGGTGAGGCACCTTTCCGTTATTCGAGAGGGCGCCTGCGGCCTACGTAAGTGGTGCTTGCTTCATGTCTTGAAGTTTAATTGGTCTTCCGCGTAAACCAAGCTACTTCAGTCTCTTTTCTCCACCGAATTTTCCTACTGAGCTTCTCCTCATCACTATTATTCTTGACATCTCTGATTAGCATATAAATAGTCGCCTAGGCCATCTCTCCTTCGAATATCCTGGGATCATCTGGGGCTGGTCCCCGGCAGGTGGCGCCCGAACAGGGACCTCAGGAGGCAATACTCAAAAGAGCTGAGCAGACACGAACCACGCAATCAGCAGGCAATAAGCATGGAGGTCAGCAGTGACGAATCATGCTGCTCAACTGGCAATAATCAAGCAGGTGACCAGGCAGGAATCACGGCAGCTCAGCTGGCAATTGTCATGCACATGAGCCGGCAGGAATCACGCAGCTCAGCAGGCCCTGATCACGTGATTCTGCAGGCACTGATCACGTGGCTGATCAAGTCAGATAACGTGACTCAGCATGCACTAATCACGTGGCTATCATGCACTGATCACGTGACTGCTCATGCACTGATGTCGTGGCTGCTCAGGCACTGATCACATGGCTCATCATGCACTTATCACGTGTTTATCAGGCAATGATCAGTGACTGACAGGCGCTGATCATGGACTGTGCACGCACTGATCACGTGGCTATCATGCACTGATCACGTTTCTTCACATGGACTGATGACATGGCTGATCGGGCACTGATCACGTGGTTATCAGACAGTGATCAGTGACTGACAGGCGCTCATCATGGGGACTGTGCACGCACTGATCAGGTGGCTGATCAGGAACTGACTTCCTGACTGTTCAGGCAGTGATCACGTGGCTGGTCGTTCACTGATCGGGTGTTTATCATCCGGTGATCACGTGACTGAGAGGCGCTGATCACGTGACTGTGCCGTCAGTGATCACGTGGCTGATCATGCACTGATATCGTGACTGAGCATGCACTGATCATGTGCCGGGAGTCGGGGAGGACTTCCATTCTGGACAAAGGTCATGAGGAAGGAGGCTCGGCATACGCAAATGCGGGATCGAGCCTCAGGGGTCCACCCGGATATTCTCGAGCATCTCCCCCCAAAAAAATCAGAGTCTTCCTGCTGTATTGCTTTGTGCACTCACCTCTGATTTCACTGGGGGCTGAACCCCACCACCATCTCGCTCTCTCTGTCAAAGAGTTAACTTACAGCTCCAATTCATAAAGTTCCTTGTCATTCTTCCCTTTAACTTCCAGCTGAGTCTCCATCTGGAGCGCGGCACCCACCACGCTTACTAATTATGCCTGGGCTGCTAAGACCCAGTCGAGAAGGTGTCTAGGGTGAGGCACCTTCCGCCATTCGAGAGGGCGCCTGCGGCCTACGTAAGTGGTCCAAACTTCATGTCTTGAAGTTTGATTGGTCTTCCGCGTAAACCAAGCTACTCAGTCTCTTTCTCCACCGAATTTTCCTACTGAGCTCTCCTCATAACTATTATTCTTGACATCTCTGATTAGCATATAATAGTCGCCTAGGCCATCTCTCCATCGAATACCCTGGATCAGGTCGGGCTGATCCCCGGCAGGCGGCGCCCGAACAGGGACCTCAGGAGGCAATACTCAAAGAGCTGTGCAGACACGAACCACGCAATCAGCAGGCAATAAGCATGGAGCTCAGCAGTGACGAATCATGCTGCTCAACTGTCAATAATCAAGCAGGTGACCAGGCAGGAATCACGCAGCTCAGCTGGCAATTGTCAAGCAGATGAGCCGGCAGGAATCACGCAGCTCAGCTGGCAATTATCATGCAGATGAGCCGGCAGGAATCACGCAGCTCAGCAGGCCCTGATCCCGTGACTCTGCAGGCACTGATCACGTGGCTGATCAAGTACAGGTCACGTGACTGAGCATGCACTGATCACGTGGCTATCATGCACTGATCACGTGACTGCGCATGCACTGATGACGTGGCTGCTCAGGCACTGATCACATGGCTCATCATGTACTGATCACCTGTTTATCAGGCAATGCTCAGTGACTGACAGGCGCTGATCATGGGCCTGTGCACGCACTGATCACGTGACTATCATGCACTGATCACGTGACTGCGCATGCACTGATGATGTGGCTGTTCGGGCACTGATCACGTGTTTATCAGGCAGTGATCAGTGACTGACAGGCGCTGATCATGGGACTGTGCACGCACTGATCACGTGGCTGATCAGGAACTGGCCACCTGACTGCGCATGCAGTGATCACGTGGCTGGTCGTTCACTGATCACGTGTTTATCACCCGGTGATCCCGTGACTGAGAGGCGCTGATCACGTGACTGTGCCGTCAGTGATCACGTGGCTGATCATGCACTGATATCGTGAGTGAGCATGCACTGATCATGTGCCGGGAGCCGGGAGGCCTTCCACTGTGGACAAAGGTCATGAGGAAGGAGGCTCGGCATACGCAAATGCGGGATCGAGCCTCAGGAGTCCACCCGGATATTCTCGAGCATCTCCCCCCCAAAAACCAGAGTCTGCCTACTGTATTGCTTTGTGCTCTCACCTCTGATTTCACTGGGGGCTGTCCCCCACCACCATCTCGCTCTGTCTGTCAAAGAGTTAACTTACAGCTCCAATTCATATAGTTCCTTGTCATTCTTCCCTTTAACTTCCAGCTGAGTCTCCATCTGGAGCGCGGAACCCACCACGATTACTAATTATGCCTGGGCTGCTAAGACCCCACTCGAGAAGGTGTCTAGGGTGAGGCACCTTTCGTTATTCGAGAGGGCGCCTGCGGCCTACGTAAGTGGTGCAAACTTCATGTCTTGAAGTTTAATTGGTCTTCCGCGTAAACCAAGCTACTCAGTCTCTTTTCTCCACCGAATTTTCCTACTGAGCTCTCCTCATACTATTATTCTTGACATCTCTGATTAGCATATAAATAGTCGCCTAGGCCATCTCTCCTTCGAATACCCTGGATCAGCTGGGGCTGGTCCCCGGCAGGTGGCGACCGAACAGGGACCTCAGAGGCAATACTCAAAGAGCTGAGCAGACACGAACCACGCAATCAGCAGACAATAAGCATGGAGGTCAGCAGTGACGAATCATGCTGCTCAACTGGCAATAATCAAGCAGGTGACCAGGCAGGAATCACGCAGCTCAGCTGGCAATTGTCATGCAGATGAGCCGGCAGGAATCACGCAGCTCAGCAGGCCCTGATCACGTGACTCTGCAGGCACTGTTCACGTGGCTGATAAAGTACAGATCACGTGACTGAGCATGCACTGATCACGTGGCTATCATGCACTGATCACGTGACTGCGCATGCACTGATGACCTGGCGGATCAGGCACTGATCACATGGCTCATCATGCACTGATCACGTGTTTATCAGGCAATGATCAGTGACTGACAGGCGCTGATCATGGGCCTGTGCACGCACTGATCACGTGGCTATCATGCACTGATCACGTGACTGCGCATGCACTGATGACGTGGCTGTTCGGGCACTGATCACGTGTTTATCAGGCAGTGATCAGTGACTGACAGGCGCTGATCATGGGACTGTGCACGCACTGATCACGTGGCTGATCAGGAACTGGCCACCTGACTGCGCATGCAGTGATCACGTGGCTGGTCTTTCACTGATCACGTGTTTATCACCCGGTGATCCCGTGACTGAGAGGCGCTGATCACGTGACTGTGCCGTCAGTGATCACGTGGCTGATCATGCACTGATATCGTGAGTGAGCATGCACTGATCATGTGCCGGGAGCCGGGGAGGACTTCCATTATGGACAAAGGTAATGAGGAAGGAGGCTCGGCATACGCAAATGCGGGATCGAGCCTCAGGGGTCCACCCGGATATTCTCGAGCATCTCCCCCCAAAAAAACCCAGAGTCTGCCTACTGTATTGCTTTGTGCACTCACCTCTGATTTCACTGGGGGCTGAACCCCACCACCATCTCGCTCTCTCTGTCAAAGAGTTAACTTACAGCTCCAATTCATAAAGTTCCTTGTCATTCTTCCCTTTAACTTCCAGCTGAGTCTCCCATCTGGAGCGCGGAACCCACCACGGATTACTAATTATGCCTGGGCTGCTAAGACCCACTCGAGAAGGTGTCTAGGGTGAGGCACCTTCCGCCATTCGAGAGGGCGCCTGCGGCCTACGTAAGTGGTCCAAACTTCATGTCTTGAAGTTTGATTGGTCTTCCGCGTAAACCAAGCTACTCAGTTTCTTTTCTCCACCGAATTTTCCTACTGAGCTCTCCTCATACTATTATTCTTGACATCTCTGATTAGCATATAAATAGTCGCCTAGGCCATCTCTCCATCGAATACCCTGGGTCAGGTCGGGCTGGTCCCCCGGCAGGCGGCGCCCGAACAGGGACCTCAGGAGGCAATACTCAAAGAGCTGTGCAGACACGAACCACGCAATCAGCAGGCAATAAGCATGGAGGTCAGCAGTGACGAATCATGCTGCTCAACTGTCAATAATCAAGCAGGTGACCAGGCAGGAATCACGCAGCTCAGCTGGCAATTGTCATGCAGATGAGCCGGCAGGAATCACGCAGCTCAGCAGGCCCTGATCACGTGACTCTGCAGGCACTGTTCACGTGGCTGATAAAGTACAGATCACGTGACTGAGCATGCACTGATCACGTGGCTATCATGCACTGATCACGTGACTGCGCATGCATGATGACCTGGCGGATCAGGCACTGATCACATGGCTCATCATGCACTGATCACGTGTTTATCAGGCAATGATAAGTGACTGACAGGCGCTGATCATGGGCCTGTGCACGCACTGATCACGTGGCTATCATGCACTGATCACGTGACTGCGCATGCACTGATGACTTGGCTGTTCGGGCACTGATCACGTGTTTATCAGGCAGTGATCAGTGACTGACAGGCGCTGATCATGGGACTGTGCACGCACTGATCACGTGGCTGATCAGGAACTGGCCTCCTGACTGCGCATGCAGTGATCACGTGGCTGGTCGTTCACTGATCAAGTGTTTATCACCCGGTGATCCCGTGACTGAGAGGCGCTGATCACGTGACTGGGCCGTCAGTGATCACGTCGCTGATCATGCACTGATATCGTGAGTGAGCATGCACTGATCATGTGCCGGGAGCCGGGGAGGCCTTCCACTCTGGACAAAGGTCATGAGGAAGGAGGCCTCGGCATACGCAAATGCGGGATCGAGCCTCAGGAGTCCACCCGGATATTCTCGAGCATCTCCCCCCCAAAAAAACCAGAGTCTGCCTACTGTATTGCTTTGTGCTCTCACCTCTGATTTCACTGGGGGCTGTCCCCCACCACCATCTCGCTCTGTCTGTCAAAGAGTTAACTTACAGCTCCAATTCATAAAGTTCCTTGTCATTCTTCGCTTTAACTTCCAGCTGAGTCTCCATCTGGAGCGCGGCACCCACCACGCTTACTAATTATGCCTGGGCTGCTAAGACCCAGTCGAGAAGGTGTCTAGGGTGAGGCACCTTCCGCCATTCGAGAGGGCGCCTGCGGCCCTACGTAAGTGGTCCAAACTTCATGTCTTGAAGTTTGATTGGTCTTCCGCGTAAACCAAGCTACTCAGTTTCTTTTCTCCACCGAATTTTCCTACTGAGCTCTCCTCATACTATTATTCTTGACATCTCTGATTAGCATATAAATAGTCGCCTAGGCCATCTCTCCATCGAATACCCTGGATCAGGTCGGGCTGATCCCCGGCAGGCGGCGCCCGAACAGGGACCTCAGGAGGCAATACTCAAAGAGCTGTGCAGACACGAACCACGCAATCAGCAGGCAATAAGCATGGAGCTCAGCAGTGACGAATCATGCTGCTCAACTGTCAATAATCAAGCAGGTGACCAGGCAGGAATCACGCAGCTCAGCTGGCAATTGTCAAGCAGATGAGCCCGGCAGGAATCACGCAGCTCAGCTGGTAATTGTCATGCAGATGAGCCGGCAGGAATCACGCAGCTCAGCAGGCCCTGATCACGTGACTCTGCAAGGCACTGATCACGTGGCTGATCAAGTACAGGTCACGTGACTGAGCATGCACTGATCACGTGGCTATCATGCACTGATCACGTGACTGCGCATGCACTGATGACGTGGCTGCTCAGGCACTGATCACATGGCTCATCATGTACTGATCACCTGTTTATCAGGCAATGCTCAGTGACTGACAGGCGCTGATCATGGGCCTGTGCACGCACTGATCACGTGGCTAATCATGCACTGATCACGTGACTTCACAAGGACTGATGACATGGCTGATCGGGCACTGATCACGTGTTTATCAGACAGTGATCAGTGACTGACAGGCGCTCATCATGGGACTGTGCACGCACTGATCAGTTGGCTGATCACGAACTGACTTCCTGACTGTGCAGGCAGTGATCACGTGGCTGGTCGTTCACTGATCACGTGTTTATCACCCCGGTGATCCGTGACTGAGAGGCGCTGATCACGTGACTGTGCCGTCAGTGATCACGTGGCTGATCATGCACTGATATCGTGAGTGAGCATGCACTGATCATGTGCCGGGAGCCGGGGAGGACTTCCATTATGGACAAAGGTAATGAGGAAGGAGGCTCGGCATACGCAAATGTGGGATCGAGCCTCAGGGGTCCACCCGGATATTCTCGAGCATCTCCCCCAAAAAAACCCAGAGTCTGCCCTACTGTATTGCTTTGTGCACTCACCTCTGATTTCACTGGGGGCTGAACCCCACCACCATCTCGCTCTCTCTGTCAAAGAGTTAACTTACAGCTCCAATTCATAAAGTTTCCTTGTCATTCTTCGCTTTAACTTCCAGCTGAGTCTCCATCTGGAGCGCGGCACCCACCACGCTTACTAATTATGCCTGGGCTGCTAAACCCACTCGAGAAGGTGTCTAGGGTGAGGCACCTTCCGCCATTCGAGAGGGGCGCCTGCGGCCTACGTAAGTGGTCCAAACTTCATGTCTTGAAGTTTGATTGGTCTTCCGCGTAAACCAAGCTACTCAGTTTCTTTTCTCCACCGAATTTTCCTACTGAGCTCTCCTCATACTATTATTCTTGACATCTCTGATTAGCATATAAATAGTCGCCTAGGCCATCTCTCCATCGAATACCCTGGGTCAGGTCGGGCTGGTCCCCGGCAGGCGGCGCCCGAACAGGGACCTCAGGAGGCAATACTCAAAGAGCTGTGCAGAACACGAACCACGCAATAGCAGGCAAATAAGCATGGAGGTCAGCAGTGACGAATCATGCTGCTCAACTGTCAATAATCAAGCAGGTGACCAGGCAGGAATCACGCAGCTCAGCTGCAATTGTCATGCAGATGAGCCGGCAGGAATCACGCAGCTCAGCAGGCCTGAATCACGTGACTCTGCAGGCACTGTTCACGTGGCTGATAAAGTACAGATCACGTGACTGAGCATGCACTGATCACGTGGCTATCATGCACTGATCACGTGACTGCGCATGCATGATGACCTGGCGGATCAGGCACTGATCACATGCTCATCATGCACTGATCACGTGTTTATCAGGCAATGATAAGTGACTGACAGGCGCTGATCATGGGCCTGTGCACGCACTGATCACGTGGCTATCATGCACTGATCACGTGACTGCGCATGCACTGATGACGTGGCTGTTCGGGCACTGATCACGTGTTTATCAGGCAGTGATCAGTGACTGACAGGCGCTGATCATGGGACTGTGCACGCACTGATCACGTGGCTGATCAGGAACTGGCCACCTGACTGCGCATGCAGTGATCACGTGGCTGGTCGTTCACTGATCAAGTGTTTATCACCCGGTGATCCCGTGACTGAGAGGCGCTGATCACGTGACTGGGCCGTCAGTGATCACGTCGCTGATCATGCACTGATATCGTGAGTGAGCATGCACTGATCATGTGCCGGGAGCCGGGGAGGCCTTCCACTCTGGACAAAGGTCATGAGGAAGGAGGCTCGGCATACGCAAATGCGGGATCGAGCCTCAGGAGTCCACCCGGATATTCTCGAGCATCTCCCCCCCAAAAAACCAGAGTCTGCCTACTGTATTGCTTTGTGCTCTCACCTCTGATTTCACTGGGGGCTGTCCCCCACCACCATCTCGCTCTGTCTGTCAAAGAGTTAACTTACAGCTCCAATTCATAAAGTTCCTTGTCATTCTTCGCTTTAACTTCCAGCTGAGTCTCCATCTGGAGCGCGGCACCGACCACGCTTACTAATTATGCCTGGGCTGCTAAGACCCAGTCGAGAAGGTGTCTAGGGTGAGGCACCTTCCGCCATTCGAGAGGGCGCCTGCGGCCTACGTAAGTGGTCCAAACTTCATGTCTTGAAGTTTGATTGGTCTTCCGCGTAAACCAAGCTACTCAGTTTCTTTTCTCCACCGAATTTTCCTACTGAGCTCTCCTCATACTATTATTCTTGACATCTCTGATTAGCATATAAATAGTCGCCTAGGCCATCTCTCCATCGAATACCCTGGATCAGGTCGGGCTGATCCCCGGCAGGCGGCGCCCGAACAGGGACCTCAGGAGGCAATACTCAAAGAGCTGTGCAGACACGAACCACGCAATCAGCAGGCAATAAGCATGGAGCTCAGCAGTGACGAATCATGCTGCTCAACTGTCAATAATCAAGCAGGTGACCAGGCAGGAATCACGCAGCTCAGCTGGCAATTGTCAAGCAGATGAGCCGGCAGGAATCACGCAGCTCAGCTGGTAATTGTCATGCAGATGAGCCGGCAGGAATCACGCAGCTCAGCAGGCCCTGATCACGTGACTCTGCAGGCACTGATCACGTGGCTGATCAAGTACAGGTCACGTGACTGAGCATGCACTGATCACGTGGCTATCATGCACTGATCACGTGACTGCGCATGCACTGATGACGTGGCTGCTCAGGCACTGATCACATGGCTCATCATGTACTGATCACCTGTTTATCAGGCAATGCTCAGTGACTGACAGGCGCTGATCATGGGCCTGTGCACGCACTGATCACGTGGCTATCATGCACTGATCACGTGACTTCACAAGGACTGATGACATGGCTGATCGGGCACTGATCACGTGTTTATCAGACAGTGATCAGTGACTGACAGGCGCTCATCATGGGACTGTGCACGCACTGATCAGTTGGCTGATCACGAACTGACTTCCTGACTGTGCAGGCAGTGATCACGTGGCTGGTCGTTCACTGATCACGTGTTTATCATCCGGTGATCACGTGACTGAGAGGCGCTGATCACGTGACTGTGCCGTCAGTGATCACGTGGCTGATCATGCACTGATATCGTGAGTGAGCATGCACTGATCATGTGCCGGGAGCCGGGGAGGACTTCCATTCTGGACAAAGGTCATGAGGAAGGAGGCTCGGCATACGCAAATGCGGGATCGAGCCCAGGGGTCACCCGGATATTCTCGAGCATTCCCCCCAAAAAAACCAGAGTCTGCCTACTGTATTGCTTTGTGGCACTCACCTCTGATTTCCACTGGGGGCTGAAACCCCACCACCATCTCGCTCTCTCTGTCAAAGAGTTAACTTACAGTTCCAATTCATAAAGTTCCTTGTCATTCTTCCCTTTAACTTCCAGCTTGAGTCTCCATCTGGAGCGCGGAACCCACCACGATTACTAATTATGCCTGGGCTGCTAAGACCCACTCGAGAAGGTGTCTAGGGTAGAGGCACCTTTCGTTATCGAGAGGGCGCCTGCGCCTACATAAGTGGTGCAACTTCATGTCTTGAAGTTTAATTGGTCTTCCGCGTAAAACCAAGCTACTCAGTCTCTTTTCTCCACCGAATTTTCCTACTGAGCTCTCCTCATACTATTATTCTTGACATCTCTGATTAGCATATAAATAGTCGCCTAGGCCATCTCTCCTTCGAATACCCTGGATCAGCTGGGGGCTGGTCCCCGGCAGGTGGCGACCGAACAGGGACCTCAGGAGGCAATACTCAAAGAGCTGAGCAGACACGAACCACGCAATCAGCAGACAATAAAGCAATGGAGGTCAGCAGTGACGAATCATGCTGCTCAACTGGCAATAATCAAGCAGGTGACCAGGCAGGAATCACGCAGCTCAGCTGGCAATTGTCATGCAGATGAGCCGCAGGAATCACGCAGCTCAGCAGGCCCTGATCACGTGACTCTGCAGGCACTGTTCACGTGGCTGATAAAGTACAGATCACGTGACTGAGCATGCACTGATCACGTGGCTATCATGCACTGATCACGTGACTGCGCATGCACTGATGACCTGGCGGAATCAGGCACTGATCACATGGCTCATCATGCACTGATCACGTGTTTATCAGGCAATGATCAGTGACTGACAGGCGCTGATCATGGGCCTGTGCACGCACTGATCACGTGGCTATCATGCACTGATCACGTGACTGCGCATGCACTGATGGACGTGGCTGTCGGGCACTGATCACGTGTTATCAGGCAGTGATCAGTGACTGACAGGCGCTGATCATGGGACTGTGCACGCACTGATACGTGCTGATCAGGAACTGGCACCTGACTGCGCATGCAGTGATCACGTGGGCTGGTCTTTCACTGATCACGTGTTTATCACCCCGGTGATCCCGTGACTGAGAGGCGCTGATCACGTGACTGTGCCGTCAGTGATCACGTGGCTGATCATGCACTGATATCGTGAGTGAGCATTGCATGATCATGTGCGGGAGCGCGGGAGGACTTCCATTATGGACAAAAGGTAATGAGGAAGGAGGCTCGGCATAACGCCAAATGCGAGGATCGAGCCTCAGGGGTCCACCGGGATATTCTCGAGCATCTCCCCCAAAAAACCCAGAGTCTGCCTACTCGTATGCTTTGTGCACTCACCTCTGATTTCACTGGGGGGCTGAACCCACCACCCATCTCGCTCTCTCTGTCAAAGAGTTAACTTACAGCTCCAATTCATAAAGTTCCTTGTCATTCTTCGCTTTAACTTTCCAGCTGAGTCTCCATCTGGAGCGCGGCACCCACCCACGCTTACTAATTATGCCTGGGCTGCTAAGACCCACTCGAGAAGTGTCTAGGGTGAGGCAACCTTCCGCCATTCGAGAGGGGCGCCTGCGGCCTACGTAAGTGGTCCAAACTTCATGTCTTGAAGTTTGAATTGGTCTTCCGCGTAAACCAAGCTACTCAGTTTCTTTCTCCACCGAATTTTTCCTACTGACTTCTCCTCATACTATTTATTCTTGACATCTCTGATTAGCATATAAATAAGTCGCCTAGGCCATCTCTCCTCGAATACCCTGGGTCAGGTCGGGCTGGTCCCCGGCAGGCGGCGCCCGAACAGGGACCTCAGCGAGGCAATACTCAAAGAGCTGTGCAGACACGAACCACGGCACATCAGCAGGCAATAAGCCATGGAGGTCAGCAGTGACGAATCATGCTGCTCAACTGGCAATAATCAAGCAGGTGACCAGGCAGGAATCACGCAGCTCAGCTGGCAATTGTCATGCAGATGAGCCGGCAGGAATCACGCAGCTCGCAGCCCTGATCACGTGACTCTGCAGGCACTGTTCACGTGGCTGATAAGTACAGATCACGTGACTGAGCATGCACTGATCACGTGGCTATCATGCCATGCATGATCACGTGACTGCGCATGCATGATGACCTGGCGGTCAGGCACTGATCACATGGGCTCATCATGCACTGATCACGTGTTTATCAGGCAATTGATAATGTGACTGACAGGCGCTGATCATGGGCCTGTGCACGCACTGATCACGTGGCTATCATGCACTGATCACGTGACTGCGCATGCACTGATGACGTGGCTGTTCGGGCACTGATCACGTGTTTATCAGGCAGTGATCAGTGACTGACAGGCGCTGATCATGGGACTGTGCACGCACTGATCAGGCTGATCAGGAACTGGCCACCTGACTGCGCATGCAGTGATCACGTGGCTGGTCGTTCACTGATCAAGTGTTTATCACCCGGTGATCCCGTGACTGAGAGGCGCTGATCACGTGACTGGGCCGTCAGTGATCACGTGGCTGATCATGCACTGATATCGTGAGTGAGCATGCACTGATCATGTGCCGGGAGCCGGGGAGGCCTTCCACTCTGGACAAAGGTCATGAGGAAGGAGGCTCGGCATACGCAAATGCGGGATCGAGCCTCAGGAGTCCACCCGGATATTCTCGAGCATCTCCCCCCAAAAAAACCAGAGTCTGCCTACTGTATTGCTTTGTGCTCTCACCTCTGATTTCACTGGGGGCTGTCCCCCACCACCATCTCGCTCTGTCTGTCAAAGAGTTAACTTACAGCTCCAATTCATAAAGTTCCTTGTCATTCTTCGCTTTAACTTCCAGCTGAGTCTCCATCTGGAGCGCGGCACCCACCACGCTTACTAATTATGCCTGGGCTGCTAAGACCCACTCGAGAAGGTGTCTAGGGTGAGGCACCTTCCGCCATTCGAGAGGGCGCCTGCGGCCTACGTAAGTGGTCCAAACTTCATGTCTTGAAGTTTGATTGGTCTTCCGCGTAAACCAAGCTACTCAGTTTCTTTTCTCCACCGAATTTTCCTACTGAGCTCTCCTCATACTATTATTCTTGACATCTCTGATTAGCATATAAATAGTCGCCTAGGCCATCTCTCCATCGAATACCCTGGATCAGGTCGGGCTGGTCCCCGGCAGGCGGCGCCCGAACAGGGACCTCAGGAGGCAATACTCAAAGAGCTGTGCAGACACGAACCACGCAATCAGCAGGCAATAAGCATGGAGCTCAGCAGTGACGAATCATGCTGCTCAACTGTCAATAATCAAGCAGGTGACCAGGCAGGAATCACGCAGCTCAGCTGGCAATTGTCAAGCAGATGAGCCGGCAGGAATCACGCAGCTCAGCAGGCCCTGATCACGTGACTCTGCAGGCACTGATCACGTGGCTGATCAAGTACAGATCACGTGACTGAGCATGCACTGATCACGTGGCTATCATGCACTGATCACTGACTGCGCATGCACTGATGACGTGGCTGCTCGGGCACTGATCACATGGCTCATCATGCACTGATCACGTGTTTATCAGGCAATGATCAGTGACTGACAGGCGCTGATCATGGGCCTGTGCACGCACTGATCACGTGGCTATCATGCACTGATCACGTGACTTCACAGGACTGATGACATGGCTGATCGGGCACTGATCACGTGTTTATCAGACAGTGATCAGTGACTGACAGGCGCATCATGGGACTGTGCACGCACTGATCACGTGGCTGATCAGGAACTGACTTCCTGACTGTGCAGGCAGTGATCACGTGGCTGGTCGTTCACTGATCACGTGTTTATCACCCGGTGATCCGTGACTGAGAGGCGCTGATCACGTGACTGTGCCGTCAGTGATCACGTGGCTGATCATGCACTGATATCGTGAGTGAGCATGCACTGATCATGTGCCGGGAGCCGGGGAGGCCTTCCACTGGACAAAGGTCATGAGGAAGGAGGCTCGGCATACGCAAATGCGGGATCGAGCCTCAGGGGTCCACCCGGATATTCTCGAGCATCTCCCCCAAAAAAACCAGAGTCTGCCTACTGTATTGCTTTGTGCACTCACCTCTGATTTCACTGGGGGCTGAACCCCACCACCATCTCGCTCTCTCTGTCAAAGAGTTAACTTACAGCTCCAATTCATAAAGTTCCTTGTCATTCTTCCCTTTAACTTCCAGCTGAGTCTCCATCTGGAGCGCGGAACCCACCACGCTTACTAATTATGCCTGGGCTGCTAAGACCCACTCGAGAAGGTGTCTAGGGTGAGGCACCTTCGTTATTCGAGAGGGCGCCTGCGGCCTACGTAAGTGGTGCAAACTTCATGTCTTGAAGTTTAATTGGTCTTCCGCGTAAACCAAGCTACTCAGTCTCTTTTCTCCACCGAATTTTCCTACTGAGCTCTCCTCATACTATTATTCTTGACATCTCTGATTAGCATATAAATAGTCGCCTAGGCCATCTCTCCTTCGAATACCCTGGATCAGCTGGGGCTGGTCCCCGGCAGGTGGCGCCCGAACAGGGACCTCAGGAGGCAATACTCAAAGAGCTGAGCAGACACGAACCACGCAATCAGCAGACAATAAGCATGGAGGTCAGCAGTGACGAATCATGCTGCTCAACTGGCAATAATCAAGCAGGTGACCAGGCAGGAATCACGCAGCTCAGCTGGCAATTGTCATGCAGATGAGCCGGCAGGAATCACGCAGCTCAGCTGCCAACTGTTCATGCAGATGATCACGGCAGGAATCGCAGCTCAGCAGAGCCACTGATCACGTGCTCTGCAGGCACTGATCACGTGGGCTGATCAGTCACATGATCACGTGACAGGCATGCACTGATCACGTGGCTATCATGCACTGATCACGTGACTGGCATGCACTGATGACGTGGCTGCTCGGGCACTGATCACGTGTTTATCAGGCAGTGATCAGTGACTGACAGGCGCTGATCATGGGACTGTGCACGCACTGATCACGTGGCTGATCAGGAACTGGCCACCTGACTGCGCATGCAGTGATCACGTGGCTGGTCGTTCACTGATCACGTGTTTATCACCCGGTGATCCCGTGACTGAGAGGCGCTGATCACGTGACTGTGCCGTCAGTGATCACGTGGCTGATCATGCACTGATATCGTGAGTGAGCATGCACTGATCATGTGCCGGGAGCCGGGGAGGCCTTCCACTCTGGACAAAGGTCATGAGGAAGGAGGCTCGGCATACGCAAATGCGGGATCGAGCCTCAGGGTCCACCCGGATATTCTCGAGCATCTCCCCCCAAAAAAACCAGAGTCTGCCTACTGTATTGCTTTGTGCACTCACCTCTGATTTCACTGGGGGCTGTCCCCACCACCATCTCGCTCTCTCTGTCAAAGAGTTAACTTACAGCTCCAATTCATAAAGTTCCTTGTCATTCTTCCTTTAACTTCCAGCTGAGTCTCCATCTGGAGCGCGGAACCCACCACTTACTAATTATGCCTGGGCTGCTAAGACCCACTCGAGAAGGTGTCTAGGGTGAGGCACCTTCATTCGAGAGGGCGCCTGCGGCCTACGTAAGTGGTCCAAACTTCATGTCTTGAAGTTTGATTGGTCTTCCGCGTAAACCAAGCTACTCAGTTCTCTTTTCTCCACCGAATTTTCCTACTGAGCTCTCCTCATACTATTATTCTTGACATCTCTGATTAGCATATAAATAGTCGCCTAGGCCATCTCTCCATCGAATACCCTGGATCAGGTCGGGCTGGTCCCCGGCAGGGGCGCCCGAACAGGGACCTCAGGAGGCAATACTCAAAGAGCTGTGCAGACACGAACCACGCAATCAGCAGGCAATAAGCATGGAGGTCAGCAGTGACGAATCATGCTGCTCAACTGCAATAATCAAGCAGGTGACCAGGCAGGAATCACGCAGCTCAGCTGGCAATTGTCATGCAGATGAGCCGGCAGGAATCACGCAGCTCAGCAGGCCCTGATCACGTGACTCTGCAGGCACTGATCACGTGGCTGATCAAGTACAGATCACGTGACTGAGCATGCACTGATCACGTGGCTATCATGCACTGATCACGTGACTGCGCATGCACTGATGTGTGGCTGCTCAGGCACTGATCACATGGCTCATCATGCACTGATCACGTGTTTATCAGGCAATGATCAGTGACTGACAGGCGCTGATCATGGGCCTGTGCACGCACTGATCACGTGGCTATCATGCACTGATCACGTCACTGGACTGATGACATGGCTGATCGGGCACTGATCACGTGTTTATCAGACAGTGATCAGTGACTGACAGGCGCTGATCATGGGACTGTGCACGCACTGATCAGTGGCTGATCAGGAACTGCCTTCCTGACTGCGCAGGCAGTGATCACGTGGCTGGTCGTTCACTGATCACGTGTTTATCATCCGGTGATCACGTGACTGAGAGGCGCTGATCACGTGACTGTGCCGTCAGTGATCACGTGGCTGATCATGCACTGATATCGTGAGTGAGCATGCACTGATCATGTGCCGGGAGCCGGGGAGGACTTCCATTCTGGACAAAGGTCATGAGGAAGGAGGCTCGGCATACGCAAATGCGGGATCGAGCCTCAGGGTCCACCCGGATATTCTCGAGCATCTCCCCCCAAAAAAACCAGAGTCTGCCTACTGTATTGCTTTGTGCACTCACCTCTGATTTCACTGGGGGCTGAACCCCACCACCATCTCGCTCTCTCTGTCAAAGAATTAACTTACAGTTCCAATTCATAAAGTTCCTTGTCATTCTTCCCTTTAACTTCCAGCTGAGTCTCCATCTGGAGCGCGGAACTCACCACGCTTACTAATTATGCCTGGGCTGCTAAGACCCAGTCGAGAAGGTGTCTAGGGTGAGGCACCTTCCGCCATTCGAGAGGGCGCCTGCGGCCTACGTAAGTGGTCCAAACTTCATGTCTTGAAGTTTGATTGGTCTTCCGCGTAAACCAAGCTACTCAGTCTCTTTTCTCCACCGAATTTTCCTACTGAGCTCTCCTCATACTATTATTCTTGACATCTCTGATTAGCATATAAATAGTCGCCTAGGCCATCTCTCCATCGAATACCCTGGATCAGGTCGGGCTGATCCCCGGCAGGCGGCGCCGAACAGGGACCTCAGGAGGCAATACTCAAAGAGCTGTGCAGACACGAACCACGCAATCAGCAGGCAATAAGCATGGAGTCAGCAGTGACGAATCATGCTGCTCAACTGTCAATAATCAAGCAGGTGACCAGGCAGGAATCACGCAGCTCAGCTGGCAATTGTCAGCAGATGAGCCGGCAGGAATCACGCAGCTCAGCAGGCCCTGATCACGTGACTCTGCAGGCACTGATCACGTGGCTGATCAAGTACAGATCACGTGACTGAGCATGCACTGATCACGTGCTATCATGCACTGATCACGTGACTGCGCATGCACTGATGACGTGGCTGATCAGGCACTGATCACATGGCTCATCATGTACTGATCACCGTTTATCAGGCAATGTCAGTGACTGACAGGCGCTGATCATGGGCCTGTGCACGCACTGATCACGTGGCTATCATGCACTGATCACGTGACTGCGCATGCACTGATGATGTGGCTGTTCGGGCACTGATCACGTGTTTATCAGGCAGTGATCAGTGACTGACAGGCGCTGATCATGGGACTGTGCACGCACTGATCACGTGGCTGATCAGGAACTGGCCACCTGACTGCGCATGCAGTGATCACGTGGCTGGTCGTTCACTGATCACGTGTTTATCACCCGGTGATCCCGTGACTGAGAGGCGCTGATCACGTGACTGTGCCGTCAGTGATCACGTGGCTGATCATGCACTGATATCGTGAGTGAGCATGCACTGATCATGTGCCGGGAGCCGGGGAGGACTTCCACTGTGGACAAAGGTCATGAGGAAGGAGGCTCGGCATACGCAAATGCGGGATCGAGCCTCAGGTCCACCCGGATATTCTCGAGCATCCCCCCCAAAAAAACCAGAGTCTGCCTACTGTATTGCTTTGTGCACTCACCTCTGATTTCACTGGGGGCTGTCCCCCACCACCATCTCGCTCTGTCTGTCAAAGAGTTAACTTACAGCTCCAATTCATAAGTTCCTTGTCATTCTGCCCTTTAACTTCCCGCTGCGGCTCCATCTGGAGCGCGGAACACACCACGATTACTAATTATGCCTGGGCTGCTAAGACCCACTCGAGAAGGTGTCTAGGGTGAGGCACCTTCCGCCATTCGAGAGGGCGCCTGCGGCCTACGTAAGTGGTGCAAACTTCATGTCTTGAAGTTTGATTGGTCTTCCGCGTAAACCAAGCTACTCAGTCTCTTTTCTCCACCGAATTTTCCTACTGAGCTCTCCTCATACTATTATTCTTGACATCTCTGATTAGCATATAAATAGTCGCCTAGGCCATCTCTCCATCGAATACCCTGGATCAGCTCGGGCTGGTCCCCGGCAGGCGGCGACCGAACAGGGACCTCAGGAGGCAATACTCAAAGAGCTGTGCAGACACGAACCACGCAATCAGCAGGCAATAAGCATGGAGGTCAGCAGTGACGAATCATGCTGCTCAACTGGCAATAATCAAGCAGGTGACCAGGCAGAATCACACAGCAGCTGGCAATCAGCTGGCAGGAATCACGCAGCTCAGCTGGCAATTGTCATGCAGATGAGCCGGCAGGAATCACGCAGCTCAGCAGGCCCTGATCACGTGACTCTGCAGGCACTGTTCACGTGGCTGATAAAGTCCAGATCACGTGACTGAGCATGCACTGATCACGTGGCTATCATGCACTGATCACGTGACTGCGCATGCACTGATGACCTGGCGGATCAGGCACTGATCACATGGCTCATCATGCACTGATCACGTGTTTATCAGGCAATGAAGTGACTGACAGGCGCTGATCATGGGACTGTGCACGCACTGATCACGTGGCTATCATGCACTGATCACGTGACTGCGCATGCACTGATGACGTGGCTGTTCGGGCACTGATCACGTGTTTATCAGGCAGTGATCAGTGACTGACAGGCGCTGATCAGGGGACTGTGCACGCACTGATCACGTGGCTGATCAGGAACTGGCCACCTGACTGCGCATGCAGTGATCACGTGGCTGGTCGTTCACTGATCACGTGTTTATCACCCGGTGATCCGTGACTGAGAGGCGCTGATCACGTGACTGGCCGTCAGTGATCACGTGGCTGATCATGCACTGATATCGTGAGTGAGCATGCACTGATCATGTGCCGGGAGCCGAGGCCTTCCACTCTGGACAAAGGTCATGAGGAAGGAGGCTCGGCATACGCAAATGCGGGATCGAGCCTCAGGAGTCCACCCGGATATTCTCGAGCATCTCCCCCCAAAAAAACCAGAGTCTGCCTACTGTATTGCTTTGTGCTCTCACCTCTGATTTCACTGGGGGCTGACCCCACCACCATCTCGCTCTCTCTGTCAAAGAGTTAACTTACAGCTCCAATTCATAAAGTTCCTTGTCATTCCGCTTTAACTTCCAGCTGAGTCTCCATCTGGAGCGCGGCACCCACCACGCTTACTAATTATGCCTGGGCTGCTAAGACCACTCGAGAAGGTGTCTAGGGTGAGGCACCTTCCGCCATTCGAGAGGGCGCCTGCGGCCTACGTAAGTGGTCCAAACTTCATGTCTTGAAGTTTGATTGGTCTTCCGCGTAAACCAAGCTACTCAGTCTCTTTTCTCCACCGAATTTTCCTACTGAGCTCTCCTCATACTATTATTCTTGACATCTCTGATTAGCATATAAATAGTCGCCTAGGCCAGCTCTCCTTCGAATACCCTGGATCAGGTGGGGCTGGTCCCCGGCAGGTGCGCGCCGAACAGGGACCTCAGGAGGCAATACTCAAAGAGCTGTGCAGACACGAACCACGCAATCAGCAGGCAATAAGCATGGAGTCAGCAGTGACGAATCATGCTGCTCAACTGCAATAATCAAGCAGGTGACCAGGCAGGAATCACGCAGCTCACCTGGCATTGTCAAGCAGATGAGCCGGCAGGAATCACGCAGCTCAGCAGGCCCTGATCACGTGACTCTGCAGGCACTGATCACGTGGCTGATCAAGTACAGATCACGTGACTGAGCATGCACTGATCACGTGGCTATCATGAACTGATCACGTGACTGGCATGCACTGATGACGTGGCTGCTCAGGCACTGATCACATGGCTCATCATGCACTGATCACGTTTATCAGGCAATGATCAGTGACTGACAGGCGCTGATCATGGGCCTGTGCACGCACTGATCACGTGGCTATCATGCACTGATCACGTGACTTCACATGGACTGATGACATGGCTGATCGGCACTGATCACGTGTTTATCAGCAGTGATCAGTGACTGACAGGCGCTGATCATGGGACTGTGCACGCACTGATCACGTGGCTGATCAGGAACTGACTTCCTGACTGGCAGCAGTGATCACGTGGCTGGTCGTTCACTGATCACGTGTTTATCATCCGGTGATCACGTGACTGAGAGGCGCTGATCACGTGACTGTGCCGTCAGTGATCACGTGGCTGATCATGCACTGATATCGTGAGTGAGCATGCACTGATCATGTGCCGGGAGCCGGGGAGGACTTCCATTCTGGACAAAGGTCATGAGGAAGGAGGCTCGGCATACGCAATGCGGGATCGAGCCTCAGGGGTCCACCCGGATATTCTCGAGCATCTCCCCCCAAAAAAACCCAGAGTCTGCCTACTGTATTGCTTTGTGCACTCACCTCTGATTTCACTGGGGGTGCTAACCACCACCATTCGCTCTCTCTGTCAAAGAGTTAACTTACAGCTCCATTCATAAAGTTCCTTGTCATTCTTCCTTTAACTTCCAGCTGAGTCTCCATCTGGAGCGCGGAACCCACCACGATTACTAATTATGCCTGGGCTGCTAAGACCCACTCGAGAAGGTGTCTAGGGTGAGGCACCTTTCGTTATTCGAGAGGGCCTGCGGCCTACGTAAGTGGTGCAAACTTCATGTCTTGAAGTTTAATTGGTCTTCCGCGTAAACCAAGCTACTCAGTCTCTTTTCTCCACCGAATTTTCCTACTGAGCTCTCCTCATACTATTATTCTTGACATCTCTGATTAGCATATAAATAGTCGCCTAGGCCATCTCTCCATCGAATACCCTGATCACGTCGGATGGTCCCCGGCAGGCGGCGCCCGAACAGGGAACCTTCAGGAGGCAATACTCAAGAGCTGTGCAGACACGAACCACGCATCAGCAGGCAATAAGCATGGAGGTCAGCAGTGACGAATCATGCTGTCAACTGGCAATAATCAAGCAGGTGACCAGGCAGGAATCACGCAGCTCAGCTGGCAATTGTCAAGCAGATGACCGGCAGGAATCACAGCTCAGGCAATTATCATGCAGATGAGCGCCCAGGAATCACGAGCTCAGCAGGCCCTGATCCGTGACTCTGCAGGCACTGTTCACGTGGCTGATCAAGTACAGGTCACGTGGACTGAGCATGCACTGATCACGTGGCTATCATGCATGATCACGTGACTGCGCATGCACTGATGACGTGGCTGCTCAGGCACTGATCACATGGCTCATCATGTACTGATCACCTGTTTATCAGGCCAATGATCAGTGACTGACAGGCGCTGATCAATGGGCCTGTGCACGCACTGATCACGTGGCTATCATGCACTGATCACGTGACTGCGCATGCCACTGATGATGTGGCTGTTCGGGCACTGATCACGTGTTTTTCAGGCAGTTGATCAGTGACTGACAGGCGCTGATCATGGGACTGTGCACGCACTGATCACGTGGTGATCAGGAACTGGCCACCTGACTGCGCATGCAGTGATCACGTGGCTGGTCGTTCACTGATCACGTGTTTATCACCCGGTGATCCGTGACTGAGAAGGCGCTGATCACGTGACTGTGCCGTCCAGTGATCACGTGGCTGATCATGCACTGATATCGTTTGAGTGAGGCATGCACTGATCATGTGCCGGGAGCCGGGGAGGCCTTCCACTGTGGACAAGGTCATGAGGAAGGAGGCTCGGCATACGCAAATGCCGGGATCGAGCCTCAGGAGTCCACCCGGATATTCTCGAGCATCTCCCCCCCCAAAAAAACCAGAGTCTGCCTACTGTATTGCTTTGTGCTCTCACCTCTTGATTTCACGGGGCTGTCCCCACCACCATCTCGCTCCTGTCTGTCCAAAGAGTTAACTTACAGCTCCAATTCATATAGTTCCTTGTCATTCTTCCCTTTAACTTCCAGCTGGAGTCTCCATCTGGAGCGCGGAACCCACCACGATTACTAATTTATCCTGGCTGCTAAAGACCCACTCGAAAGAGTGTCTAGGGTGAGGCACCTTCCGCCATTCGATAGGGTGCCTGCGGCCTACATTAAGTGGCAACTTCATGTCT
>NW_020190747.1:0-19956 GCF_002263795.3 Bos taurus | reverse complement strand
AGTGCATGATCAGCCACGTGTTCAGTGCATGCACAGTTATGTGATCAGGGTATGATCAGCTTCGTGATCAGTGCATGATCAGCCACGTGATCAGTGAATGATCAGGCACGTGAACAGTGCATGATCAGTAATGTGATCAGTGTATGGTCAGCCACGTGTTCATTGCATGATCAGCCAAGTGATCAATACATGCACAGTCATGTGATCAGTGCATAATCTACAACGTGATTAGTGCATGATCATTCATGTAATCACTGTATGATCAGCCACGTGATAAGTGCAAGATCAACCACGTGATCAGTGTATGATCAGCCACGTAATAGTGCATGATCCACAACGTGAGTAGTGCATGATCATTCATGTGATCAGTGTGATCAGCCACGTGATCAGTTCATGATCACCCACGTGATCAGTGTATGATTAGCCACGTGATCAGTGCATCATCCACAACGTAATTAGTGCATGATCAGGCCACGTGAAGCAGTGAATGATGAGCACGTGATCAGTTCAGATCACCCACGTGATCAGTGCATGCACACTCACGTGATCAGAGTATGATCAGCTTCGTGTTCAGTGCATGATCAGCCACGTGATCAGTGCATGATGAGTCACGTGATCATGCGTGATCAGTGAAGTGATCAGTGTATGATCATCCATATTTTCAGTGTGTGCACAGTCACGTGATCAGTGCATTACAGCCACGTGATCAGTTCTTGATTAGTCACATGATAAGCACAATTCAGGCACTAGATAACTGCATGCTAATTTACGCAATCAGTGCATGATCAGGCACGTGATCAGTGCATGATCAGTCACGTAATCAGTGTATGTTCAAGCCATGTGATCAGTGCATGATAGCACATGACTAGTGCATGATCAGTCACGTGATCAGCTGCATGATCCACAACGTGATTAGTGCATGATCAGTCATGTAATCTCTGTATGATCAGCCACGTGATAAGTGTAAGATCAGCCACATGATAAGTGTATGCTCAGCCACGTGATCAGTGCATCATCCACAACGTGATTAGTGCATGATCAGCCACGTGATCAGTGTATGAGGAGCCACGTGATCAGTTCCATGATCCCCCACGTGATCAGTGCATGATCAGCCACGTGATCATTGCATGATCAGCCACGTCGATCAGTGTATGATCAGCCACGTGATCAGTGCAAGATCAGCCACGTGATCAGTGCATGATCAGGCACGTGAAGAATGCATGATCAGTCACGAGATCAGTGGTATTATAGCCAGGTTAACAGTGCATGATCAGCCACGTGATCAGTGCATGATAGCCACGTAATCAGTGCATGGTCAGTCACGTGATCACTGTATGATCACCACGTGATCAGTACATGATAGCAACCTGATCAGAGCATGATATGCAATGGGATTTGTGCATGATCAGCCACGTGATCAGTGTACGATCATACATGTGATCAGTGCATGATCCAGCCACGTGATCATTGTATGATCAGCCACGTGATGAGTGCATGATCTGCAACGTGATCAGTGCATGATCAGCCACGGGATCAGTGCATGATCAGGCACGTGATCAGTGCATGATCAGTCATGTGATCAGTGTATGATCCGCCACGTATCAGTGCATGATCCACAAAGAGATTAGTGCATGATCAGCCACGTGATCAGTGCATGATCCACAACGTGATTAGTGCATGATCAATCATGTGATCAGTGTATGATCAGCCACGTGATCAGTTCATGATCACCCACAGTGATCAGTGTATGATCCGCCAGGTGATCAGTGCATCATCCACAACGTGATTAGTGCATGATCAGCCATGTGAGCAGTGTATGATTAGCCATTGGATAAGTTCATGATCACCCACGTGATCAGTGCATGATCAGCCACGTGATCAGTGCATGATCAGCCACGTGAAGAATGCATGATCAGTCACGAGATCAGTGTATTATAGCCAGGTTAACAGTGCATGATCAGCCACGTGATCAGTGCATGATAGCCATGTAATCAGTGCATGATCAGCCACGGGATCAGTGCATGATCAGTCAAGTGATCAGTGCATGATCAGTCATGTGATCAGTGCATGATCAGCCATTTTTTAGTGCATAAGCAGTCAAGTGATCAGCGTATTATCATCCACGTGATCAGTGCATGCGCAGTCAAGGATCAGTGCATGCAGTCTCGTGATCAGTGTATTTTCAGCTTCGTGTTCAGAGTACGATCAGCCAGGTGATCAGTGCCTGATCAGCCACGTGATCAGTGTATCATCAGCCACATGATCAGTGCATGATCAGCCACATGATCAGTGCATGCACAGTCCTGTGATCAGTGTATGATCAGCTTCGTGATCAGTGCATGAACAGCCACGTGATCAGTGCATGATCAGCCACATGATCAATGCATGCACATTCATGTGATCAGTGCATGATCCACAACGTAATTAGTGCATGATCAGTCATGTAATCACTGTATGATCAGCCACGTGATAAGTGCAAGAACAGCCACGTGATCAGTGCATGATCCACAACGTGATTAGTTCATGATCAGTCATGTGATCAGTGTATGATCAGCCACGTGATCAGTGCATCATCCACAACGTGATTAGTGCATGATCAGCCAAGTGATCAGTGCATGCTCACTCACGTGATTAGAGTATGATCAGCTTCGTGACCAGTGCATGATCAGCCACGTGATCAGTGCATGATCCACAACGTGATTAGTGAATGATCAGTCATGTGATCAGTGTATGATCAGCCACGTGACCAGTGCATCATCCACAACGTGATTAGTGCATGATCAGCCACGTGATCAGTGCATGCACACTCACGTGATCAGAGAATTATCAGCTTCGTGATCAGTGCATGATCAAGCACTTTATCAGTGCATGATCAGACACATGATCAGTGCATGATCAGTCACGTGATCAGTGCATGATCAGTCACGTGATCAGTGTATGGTCATCCATATTTTCAGTGCGTGCGCAGTCACGTGATCAGTGCATTATAGCCACATGATCAGTACTTGATTAGTCATATGATCAGCACAATTCAGATACGATATCACTGCATGCGAAGTTACGCAATCAGTGCATGATCAGGCACGTGATCAGTGTATGATCAGCCACGTGATCAGTGCATGATAGCCACGTGACTAGTGCATGTTAAGTCACGTGATCAGTGCATGATCCACAACGTGATTAGTGCATGATCAGTCATATAATCACTGTATGCTCAGCCACGTGATCTGTGCATGATCAAGCACTTTATCAGTGCATGATCAGACACATGATCAGTGCATGATCAGTCACGTGATCAGTGCATGATCAGTCACGTGATCAGTGTATAATCATACACATGATCAGTGCATGCACAGTCAAGTGGTCAGTGTATTACAGCCATGTGATCAGTGCATGATCAGCCAGGTAAACTGTGCATGATAGCCACCTGACCATTGCATGCTCAGCAACATGGTTAGTGCATGCTAAGACAAGTGATCAGTGCATGATCATACACGTGAAGAGTGCATGACCACTCACGTGATCAGTGGATGATAGCCAGGTTATCAGTGCATGATCAGCCACGTGTTGAGTACATGATCAGCCAAGTGATCATTGCATGCACAGTCACGTGATCAGTGTATGATCAGCCTCGTGATCAGTGCAGGATCAGCCACGTGATCAGTGCATGAACAGGCCCGTGATCAGTGCATGATCAGGCTCATGATCAGTCCATGATCAGTCACGTGAGTAGTGCAT
Source organism: Bos taurus (assembly GCF_002263795.3). Lineage (NCBI taxonomy): Eukaryota > Metazoa > Chordata > Mammalia > Artiodactyla > Bovidae > Bos > Bos taurus. The sequence goes on along the minus strand of NW_020190747.1, from coordinate 16,218 downwards.
GATCAGACAGGTGATCAGGGCATGATCAGTCAAGTGATCAGTGCATTATCAGCCACGTGATCAGTGCAGGATCAGCCACGTGATCAGTGCATGATCAGGCACGTGAAGAATGAATGATCAGTCACGAGATCAGTGTATCATAGCCAGGTTAACAGTGCATGATCAGCCACGTGATCAGTGCATGATAGCCACGTGATCAGTGCATGATCACCCACGGGATCAGAGCATGTTCAGCCACGTGATCAGTGCATAATCAGCCATGTGATCATTGCATGCACACTCACGTGATCAGTGTATGCTCAGCTTCGAGATCAGTGCATGATCAGCCACGTGATCAGTGCATGATCAGTCAGGTGGTCAGTGTATGATCAGCCAAGTGATTAGTGCATGATAGCCAGGTGACTAGTGCATGATCAGTCACACGATCAGTGCATGATCAGCCATGAGATCCGGGCATGATTGACATGTGATCAGTGCATGAGAGCTACGTGATCAGTGCATGATCAGCCATGTGATCATTGCATTATCCGCCACGTGATCAGTGCATGCACACTCACGTAATCAGTGTATGATCAACTTCGTGATCAGTGCATGATCAGCTACGTGATCAGTGCATGCTCAGTCACATGATCAGTGTATGCTCAACTTCGTGATCAGTGCATGATCAGCTACATGATCAGTGCATGCTCAGTCACATGATCAGTGCATGTGCAGTCACGTGATCAGTGCATGATAAGTCACGTGTTCAGTGCATGATCTGTCACGTGATCAGTGTGTGATCATCCATATGATCAGTGCATGTGCAATCTCGAGATCATTGCATGATAGCGACGTGATCACTGCATGATTAGTCACGTGATCTGTTCCAGATCAGCTACGTGATTAGTGCATGATAGCCAGGTGATCAGTGCATGATCAGTCACGTGATCAGTGTATGATCAACCACGTGATCAATGCATGATAGCCACCAGATCAGTGCATGATCAGTCACGTGATCAGTGCATGATCTGTCACGTGTCCTGTCTATGATATCTAAGTGATCAGTTCTTGCGCAGTCATGTGATCAGTGCATGATAGCTAAGTGATCAGTGCCTGATCAACCACGTGATCAGAGCAAGATTGCCACGTGATCAGTGCATGATTATTAAGGTGATCAATGTATGATAAGCCACATTATCAGTGCATGATAGCCACGTGATCAGTGCATGATCAGTCACGTGATCATGGCATCCGAAGTCATGTGATCAGTGCATGATAGCTATGTGATCAGTGAATAATCAGTCACGTGGTCAGTGCATGATAGCCACGTGACTAGTGCAGGATCAGTCACGTGATCAGTGCATGATCCACAACGTGATTAGTGCATGATCAGTCATGTAATCACTGTATGCTCAGCCACGTGATCAGTGCATGATGAACCACTTTACCAGTGCATGATCAGACACATGATCAGTGCATGATCAGTCACGTGATCAGTGTATAATCATCCACATGATCAGTGCATGCACAGTCAAGTGGTCAGTGTATTACAGCCATGTGATCAGTGCATGATCAGCCAGGTAAACAGTGCATGATAGCCACCTGACCATTGCATGATCAGCAACATGGTTAGTGCATGCTAAGACAAGTGATCAGTGCATGATCCACAACGTGATTAGTTCATGATCAGTCATGTGATCAGTGTATGATCAGCCACGTGATCAGTGCATCATCCACAACGTGATTAGTGCATGATCAGCCAAGTGATCAGTGCATGCTCACTCACGTGATTAGAGTATGATCAGCTTCGTGACCAGTGCATGATCAGCCACGTGATCAGTGCATGATCCACAACGTGATTAGTGAATGATCAGTCATGTGATCAGTGTATGATCAGCCACGTGACCAGTGCATCATCCACAACGTGATTAGTGCATGATCAGCCACGTGATCAGTGCATGCACACTCACGTGATCAGAGAATTATCAGCTTCGTGATCAGTGCATGATCAAGCACTTTATCAGTGCATGATCAGACACATGATCAGTGCATGATCAGTCACGTGATCAGTGCATGATCAGTCACGTGATCAGTGTATGGTCATCCATATTTTCAGTGCGTGCGCAGTCACGTGATCAGTGCATTATAGCCACATGATCAGTACTTGATTAGTCATATGATCAGCACAATTCAGATACGATATCACTGCATGCGAAGTTACGCAATCAGTGCATGATCAGGCACGTGATCAGTGTATGATCAGCCACGTGATCAGTGCATGATAGCCACGTGACTAGTGCATGTTAAGTCACGTGATCAGTGCATGATCCACAACGTGATTAGTGCATGATCAGTCATATAATCACTGTATGCTCAGCCACGTGATCTGTGCATGATCAAGCACTTTATCAGTGCATGATCAGACACATGATCAGTGCATGATCAGTCACGTGATCAGTGCATGATCAGTCACGTGATCAGTGTATAATCATACACATGATCAGTGCATGCACAGTCAAGTGGTCAGTGTATTACAGCCATGTGATCAGTGCATGATCAGCCAGGTAAACTGTGCATGATAGCCACCTGACCATTGCATGCTCAGCAACATGGTTAGTGCATGCTAAGACAAGTGATCAGTGCATGATCATACACGTGAAGAGTGCATGACCACTCACGTGATCAGTGGATGATAGCCAGGTTATCAGTGCATGATCAGCCACGTGTTGAGTACATGATCAGCCAAGTGATCATTGCATGCACAGTCACGTGATCAGTGTATGATCAGCCTCGTGATCAGTGCAGGATCAGCCACGTGATCAGTGCATGAACAGGCCCGTGATCAGTGCATGATCAGGCTCATGATCAGTCCATGATCAGTCACGTGAGTAGTGCATGATCAGACAGGTGATCAGGGCATGATCAGTCAAGTGATCAGTGCATTATCAGCCACGTGATCAGTGCAGGATCAGCCACGTGATCAGTGCATGATCAGGCACGTGAAGAATGAATGATCAGTCACGAGATCAGTGTATCATAGCCAGGTTAACAGTGCATGATCAGCCACGTGATCAGTGCATGATAGCCACGTGATCAGTGCATGATCACCCACGGGATCAGAGCATGTTCAGCCACGTGATCAGTGCATAATCAGCCATGTGATCATTGCATGCACACTCACGTGATCAGTGTATGCTCAGCTTCGAGATCAGTGCATGATCAGCCACGTGATCAGTGCATGATCAGTCAGGTGGTCAGTGTATGATCAGCCAAGTGATTAGTGCATGATAGCCAGGTGACTAGTGCATGATCAGTCACACGATCAGTGCATGATCAGCCATGAGATCCGGGCATGATTGACATGTGATCAGTGCATGAGAGCTACGTGATCAGTGCATGATCAGCCATGTGATCATTGCATTATCCGCCACGTGATCAGTGCATGCACACTCACGTAATCAGTGTATGATCAACTTCGTGATCAGTGCATGATCAGCTACGTGATCAGTGCATGCTCAGTCACATGATCAGTGTATGCTCAACTTCGTGATCAGTGCATGATCAGCTACATGATCAGTGCATGCTCAGTCACATGATCAGTGCATGTGCAGTCACGTGATCAGTGCATGATAAGTCACGTGTTCAGTGCATGATCTGTCACGTGATCAGTGTGTGATCATCCATATGATCAGTGCATGTGCAATCTCGAGATCATTGCATGATAGCGACGTGATCACTGCATGATTAGTCACGTGATCTGTTCCAGATCAGCTACGTGATTAGTGCATGATAGCCAGGTGATCAGTGCATGATCAGTCACGTGATCAGTGTATGATCAACCACGTGATCAATGCATGATAGCCACCAGATCAGTGCATGATCAGTCACGTGATCAGTGCATGATCTGTCACGTGTCCTGTCTATGATATCTAAGTGATCAGTTCTTGCGCAGTCATGTGATCAGTGCATGATAGCTAAGTGATCAGTGCCTGATCAACCACGTGATCAGAGCAAGATTGCCACGTGATCAGTGCATGATTATTAAGGTGATCAATGTATGATAAGCCACATTATCAGTGCATGATAGCCACGTGATCAGTGCATGATCAGTCACGTGATCATGGCATCCGAAGTCATGTGATCAGTGCATGATAGCTATGTGATCAGTGAATAATCAGTCACGTGGTCAGTGCATGATAGCCACGTGACTAGTGCAGGATCAGTCACGTGATCAGTGCATGATCCACAACGTGATTAGTGCATGATCAGTCATGTAATCACTGTATGCTCAGCCACGTGATCAGTGCATGATGAACCACTTTACCAGTGCATGATCAGACACATGATCAGTGCATGATCAGTCACGTGATCAGTGTATAATCATCCACATGATCAGTGCATGCACAGTCAAGTGGTCAGTGTATTACAGCCATGTGATCAGTGCATGATCAGCCAGGTAAACAGTGCATGATAGCCACCTGACCATTGCATGATCAGCAACATGGTTAGTGCATGCTAAGACAAGTGATCAGTGCATGATCCACAACGTGATTAGTTCATGATCAGTCATGTGATCAGTGTATGATCAGCCACGTGATCAGTGCATCATCCACAACGTGATTAGTGCATGATCAGCCAAGTGATCAGTGCATGCTCACTCACGTGATTAGAGTATGATCAGCTTCGTGACCAGTGCATGATCAGCCACGTGATCAGTGCATGATCCACAACGTGATTAGTGAATGATCAGTCATGTGATCAGTGTATGATCAGCCACGTGACCAGTGCATCATCCACAACGTGATTAGTGCATGATCAGCCACGTGATCAGTGCATGCACACTCACGTGATCAGAGAATTATCAGCTTCGTGATCAGTGCATGATCAAGCACTTTATCAGTGCATGATCAGACACATGATCAGTGCATGATCAGTCACGTGATCAGTGCATGATCAGTCACGTGATCAGTGTATGGTCATCCATATTTTCAGTGCGTGCGCAGTCACGTGATCAGTGCATTATAGCCACATGATCAGTACTTGATTAGTCATATGATCAGCACAATTCAGATACGATATCACTGCATGCGAAGTTACGCAATCAGTGCATGATCAGGCACGTGATCAGTGTATGATCAGCCACGTGATCAGTGCATGATAGCCACGTGACTAGTGCATGTTAAGTCACGTGATCAGTGCATGATCCACAACGTGATTAGTGCATGATCAGTCATATAATCACTGTATGCTCAGCCACGTGATCTGTGCATGATCAAGCACTTTATCAGTGCATGATCAGACACATGATCAGTGCATGATCAGTCACGTGATCAGTGCATGATCAGTCACGTGATCAGTGTATAATCATACACATGATCAGTGCATGCACAGTCAAGTGGTCAGTGTATTACAGCCATGTGATCAGTGCATGATCAGCCAGGTAAACTGTGCATGATAGCCACCTGACCATTGCATGCTCAGCAACATGGTTAGTGCATGCTAAGACAAGTGATCAGTGCATGATCATACACGTGAAGAGTGCATGACCACTCACGTGATCAGTGGATGATAGCCAGGTTATCAGTGCATGATCAGCCACGTGTTGAGTACATGATCAGCCAAGTGATCATTGCATGCACAGTCACGTGATCAGTGTATGATCAGCCTCGTGATCAGTGCAGGATCAGCCACGTGATCAGTGCATGAACAGGCCCGTGATCAGTGCATGATCAGGCTCATGATCAGTCCATGATCAGTCACGTGAGTAGTGCATGATCAGACAGGTGATCAGGGCATGATCAGTCAAGTGATCAGTGCATTATCAGCCACGTGATCAGTGCAGGATCAGCCACGTGATCAGTGCATGATCAGGCACGTGAAGAATGAATGATCAGTCACGAGATCAGTGTATCATAGCCAGGTTAACAGTGCATGATCAGCCACGTGATCAGTGCATGATAGCCACGTGATCAGTGCATGATCACCCACGGGATCAGAGCATGTTCAGCCACGTGATCAGTGCATAATCAGCCATGTGATCATTGCATGCACACTCACGTGATCAGTGTATGCTCAGCTTCGAGATCAGTGCATGATCAGCCACGTGATCAGTGCATGATCAGTCAGGTGGTCAGTGTATGATCAGCCAAGTGATTAGTGCATGATAGCCAGGTGACTAGTGCATGATCAGTCACACGATCAGTGCATGATCAGCCATGAGATCCGGGCATGATTGACATGTGATCAGTGCATGAGAGCTACGTGATCAGTGCATGATCAGCCATGTGATCATTGCATTATCCGCCACGTGATCAGTGCATGCACACTCACGTAATCAGTGTATGATCAACTTCGTGATCAGTGCATGATCAGCTACGTGATCAGTGCATGCTCAGTCACATGATCAGTGTATGCTCAACTTCGTGATCAGTGCATGATCAGCTACATGATCAGTGCATGCTCAGTCACATGATCAGTGCATGTGCAGTCACGTGATCAGTGCATGATAAGTCACGTGTTCAGTGCATGATCTGTCACGTGATCAGTGTGTGATCATCCATATGATCAGTGCATGTGCAATCTCGAGATCATTGCATGATAGCGACGTGATCACTGCATGATTAGTCACGTGATCTGTTCCAGATCAGCTACGTGATTAGTGCATGATAGCCAGGTGATCAGTGCATGATCAGTCACGTGATCAGTGTATGATCAACCACGTGATCAATGCATGATAGCCACCAGATCAGTGCATGATCAGTCACGTGATCAGTGCATGATCTGTCACGTGTCCTGTCTATGATATCTAAGTGATCAGTTCTTGCGCAGTCATGTGATCAGTGCATGATAGCTAAGTGATCAGTGCCTGATCAACCACGTGATCAGAGCAAGATTGCCACGTGATCAGTGCATGATTATTAAGGTGATCAATGTATGATAAGCCACATTATCAGTGCATGATAGCCACGTGATCAGTGCATGATCAGTCACGTGATCATGGCATCCGAAGTCATGTGATCAGTGCATGATAGCTATGTGATCAGTGAATAATCAGTCACGTGGTCAGTGCATGATAGCCACGTGACTAGTGCAGGATCAGTCACGTGATCAGTGCATGATCCACAACGTGATTAGTGCATGATCAGTCATGTAATCACTGTATGCTCAGCCACGTGATCAGTGCATGATGAACCACTTTACCAGTGCATGATCAGACACATGATCAGTGCATGATCAGTCACGTGATCAGTGTATAATCATCCACATGATCAGTGCATGCACAGTCAAGTGGTCAGTGTATTACAGCCATGTGATCAGTGCATGATCAGCCAGGTAAACAGTGCATGATAGCCACCTGACCATTGCATGATCAGCAACATGGTTAGTGCATGCTAAGACACGTGATCAGTGCATGATCATGCACGTGAAGAGTGCATGATCACTCACGTGATCAGTGGTTGATAGCCAGGTTATCAGTGCATGATCAGCCACGTGATCATTGCATGTACAGTCACGTGATCAGTGTATGATCAGCCTCGTGATCAGTGCAGGATCAGCCACGTGATCAGTGCATGAACAGGCCCGTGATCAGTGCATGATCAGGCTCATGATCAGTCACGTGATCAGTCCATGATCAGTCACGTGAGTAGTGCATGATCAGACACGTGATCAGTGCATGATCAGTCAAGTGATCAGTGCATTATCAGCCACGTGATCAGTGCATGATAGCCACGTGATCAGTGCATGATCAGTCACGTGATTAGTACATGATCTGTCACTTGATCAGTGTATAATATTCACGTGATCAGTTCATGTACCGTCATGTGATCAGTGCATGATACGCAACGAGATCAGTGCATGATCAGTCACGGGATTAATGCATGATGAGCCACGTGATCAGTGCATGATAGCCACGTAAACAGTGCATGAACAGGTATGTGTTCAGTGAATGCGCAGTCACGTGATCAGTGCATGATAAACACGTGATCAGTGCATGATAGCCATGTGATCAGTGCATGCAGTCACGTGATCAGTGTATTTTCAACTTCATGTTCAGACTATGATCAGCCACGTGATCAGTGCCTGATCAGCCACGTGATCAGAGTATGTTCAGCCACGTGATCAGTGTATGATCAGCCACATGATAAGTGCATGATCAGCCACGTGATCAGTGCATGCACAGTGATGTGATCAGGGTATGATCAGCTTCGTGATCAGTGCATGATCAGCCACGTGATCAGTGAATGATCAGGCACATGAACAGTGCATGATCAGTAATGTGATCAGTGTATGATCAGCCACGTGTTCATTGCATGATCAGCCACGTGATCAATACATGCACAGTCATGTGATCAGTGCATAATCTACAACGTGATTAGTGCATGATCATTCATGTAATCACTGTATGATCAGCCACGTGATAAGTGCAAGATCAGCCACGTGATCAGTGTATGATCAGCCACGTGATCAGTGCATGATCCACAAAGTGATTAGTGCATGATCATTCATGTGATAAGTGTATGATCAGCCACGTGATCAGTTCATGATCACCCACGTGATCAGTGTATGATCAGCCACGTGATCAGTGCATCATCCACAATGTAATTAGTGCATGATCAGCCACGTGAGCAGTGTATGATCAGCCACGTGATCAGTTCATGATCACCCACGTGATCAGTGCATGCACACTCACGTGATCAGAGTATGATCAGCTTGGTGATCAATGCATGATCAGCCCCGTGATCAGTGCATGATCAGTCACGTGATCAGTGCGTGATCAGTGAAGTGATCAGTGTATGATCATCCATATTTTCAGTGTGTGCACAGTCACGTGATCAGTGCATTACAGCCACGTGATCAGTTCTTGATTAGTCACATGATAAGCACAATTCAGACACGAGATAACTGCATGCTAATTTACGCAATCAGTGCATGATCAGGCACGTGATCAGTGCATGATCAGTCACGTGATCAGTGTATGTTCAGCCATGTGATCAGTGCATGATAGCCACGTGACTAGTGCATGATCAGTCACGTGATCAGTGCATGATCCACAACGTGATTAGTCCATGATCAGTCATGTAATCTCTCTATGATCAGCCACGTGTTAAGAGCAAGATCAGCCACGTGATCAGTGTATGCTCAGCCACGTGATCAGTGCATCATCCACAACGTGATCAGTGCATGATCAGCCACGTGATCAGTATATGAGCAGCCACGTGATCAGTGTATGATCAGCCACGTGATCATTGCATGATCAGCTTCGTGATCAGTGCATGATCAGCCACGTGATCAGTGCATATCAGCCACGTGATCAGTGCATATCAGCCACCTGATCAGTGCATGATAGCCAAGTGACTAGTGCATGATCAGTCACACGATCAGTGTATGATCAGTCACGTGATCAGTGCATATGCAGTCACGTGATCAGTGTATGATCATCCACGTGATCAGAGTATGATCAGCCACGTGATCAGTGCATGATCAGCCACGTGATCAGTGTATGATCAGCCACGTGAGCAGTGTATGATAAGCCACGTGATCAGTTCATGATCACCCACGTGATCAGTGCATGATCAGCCACGTGATCAGTGCATGATCAGCCACGTGATCAGTGTATGATCAGCCACATAATCAGTGTATTATCAGCCACGTGATCAGTGCATGATCCACAACGTGATTAGTGCATGATCAGTCATGTGATCAGTGTATGATCAGCCACGTGACCAGTGCATCATCCACAACGTGATTAGTGCATGTTCAGCCACGTGATCAGTGTATGATAAGCCACGTGATAAGTGCATGATCACCCACGGGATCAGAGCATGTTCAGCCACGTGATCAGTGCATGATCAGCCATGTGATCATTGCATGCACACTCACGTGATCAGTGTATGATCAGCTTCGAGATCAGTGCATGATCAGCCACGTGATCAGTCCATGATCAGTCACGTGAGTAGTGCATAATCAGACATGTGATCAGTGCATGATCAGTCAAGTGATCAGTGCATTATCAGCCACGTGATCAGTGCAAGATAGCCAGGTGATCAGTGCATGATCAGTCACGTGATTAGTACATGATCTGTCACTTGATCAGTGTATAATATTCACGTGATAAGTTCATGCACCGTCATGTGATCAGTGCATGATACGCAACGAGATCAGTGCATGATCAGTCACGTGGTCAGTGTATGATCAGCCACGGGATTAGGCATGATAGCCAGGTGACTAGTGCATGATCAGTCACGCGATCAGTGCATGATCAGCCACGGGATCCGGGCATGATTGACATGTGATCAGTGCATGAGAGCTACGTGATCAGTGCATGATCAGCCACATGATCATTGCATGATCCGCCACGTGATCAGTGCATGCACACTCACGTGATCAGTGTATGATCAACTTCGTGATCAGTGCATGATCAGCTACGTGATCAGTGCATGCTCAGTCACATGATCAGTGAATGATCAACTTCGTGATCAGTGCATGATCAGCTACGTGATCAGTGCATGCTCAGTCCACATGATCAGTGCATGTTCAGTCACGTGATCAGTGCATGATAAGTCACGTGTTCAGTGCATGATCTGTCAGGTGATCAGTGTGTGATCATCCATATGAGCAGTGCATGTGCAATCTCGAGATCAGTGCATGATAGCGACGTGATCACTGCATGATTAGTCACGTGATCCGTTCCAGATCAGCTACGTGATTAGTGCATGATAGCCAGGTGATCAGTGCATGATCCACAACGTGATTAGTGCATGATCATTCATGTGATCAGTGTATGATCAGCCACGTGATCAGTTCATGATCACCCACGTGATCAGTGTACGATCAGCCACGTGATCAGTGCATCATCCAAAACGTGATTAGTGCATGATCAGCCACGTGAGCAGTGTATGATAAGCCACGTGATCAGTTCATGATCACCCACGTGATCAGGGCATGATCAGCCACGTGATCAGTGCATGATCAGCCACGTGATCAGTGCATGCACACTCACGTGATCAGAGTATGATCAGCTTCGTGATCAGTGCATGATCAGCCACGTCATCAGTGCATGATCAGTCACGTGATCAGTGCGTGATCAGTGACGTGATCAGTGTATGGTCATCCCATATTTTCAGTGCGTGCGCAGTCACGTGATCAGTGCATTATAGCCACGTGATCAGTTCTTGATTAGTCACATGATCAGCACAATTCAGACACGAGATCACTGCATGCGAAGTTACGCAATCAGTGCATGATCAGGCACGTGATCAGTGCATGATCAGGCACGTGATCAGTGTATGATCAGCCACGTGATCAGTGCATGATAAGCCACGTAACTAGTGCATGCTCAGTCCACGTGAATCAGTGCATGATCAACCACTTTAACCAGTGCATGATCAGACACATGATCAGTGCATGATCAGTCACGTGATCAGTGTATAATCATCCACATGATCAGTGCATGCACAGTCAAGTGGTGAGTGTATTACAGCCATGTGATCAGTGCATGATCAGGCCAGGTAAACAGTGCATGATAGCCACCTGATCATTGCATGATCAGCAACATGGTTAGTGCATGCTAAGACACGTGATCAGTGCATGAACATGCACGAGAAGTGTCCCATGATCACTCACGTGATCAGTGGATGATAGCCAGGTTATCAGTGCATGATCAGCCACGTGATCAGTACAGGATCAGCCAAGTTATCATTGCATGCACAGTCACGTGATCAGTGCATGATCAGTCAAGTGATCAGTGTATTATCAGCCACGTGATCAGTGCATGATAGCCACGTGATCAGTGCATGATCAGTCACGTGATTAGTACATGATCTGTCACGTGATCAGTGTATAATATTCACAGTGATCAGTTCATGCACCGTCATGTGATCAGTGCATGATATGCAACGAGATCATGCATGATCAGTCACGTGATTAATGCATGATGAGCCACGTGATCAGTGCATGATATCCACGTAACAGTGCATGAACAGGTATGTGTTCAGTGAATGCGCAGTCACGTGATCAGTGCATGATAAACACGTGAACAGTGCATGATAGCCATGTGATCAGTGCATGCAGTCACGTGATCAGTGTATTTCAGCTTCATGTTCAGAGTATGATCAGCCACGTGATCAGTGCCTGATCAGCCACGTGATCAGTGTGTTCAGCCCACGGGATCAGTGTATGATCAGCCCCATGATCAGTGCATGATCAGCCACGTGTTTCAGTGCATGCACAGTTATGTGATCAGGGTATGATCAGCTTCGTGATCAGTGCATGATCAGCCACGTGATCAGTGAATGATCAGGCACGTGAACAGTGCATGATCAGTAATGTGATCAGTGTATGGTCAGCCACGTGTTCATTGCATGATCAGCCAAGTGATCAATACATGCACAGTCATGTGATCAGTGCATAATCTACAACGTGATTAGTGCATGATCATTCATGTAATCACTGTATGATCAGCCACGTGATAAGTGCAAGATCAACCACGTGATCAGTGTATGATCAGCCACGTAATCAGTGCATGATCCACAACGTGAGTAGTGCATGATCATTCATGTGATCAGTGTGATCAGCCACGTGATCAGTTCATGATCACCCACGTGATCAGTGTATGATCAGCCACGTGATCAGTGCATCATCCACAACGTAATTAGTGCATGATCAGCCACGTGAGCAGTGAATGATGAGCCACGTGATCAGTTCATGATCACCCCACGTGATCAGTGCATGCACACTCACGTGATCAGAGTATGATCAGCTTCGTGTTCAGTGCATGATCAGCCACGTGATCAGTGCACTGAGAGTCACGTGATCAGTGCGTGATCAGTGAAGTGATCAGTGTATGATCATCCATATTTCAGTGTGTGCAAGTCACGTGATCAGTGCATTACAAGCCACGTGATCAGTTTCTTGATTAGTCCACATGATAAGCACAATTCCAGGCACTAGATAACTGCATGCTAATTTACGCAATCAGTGCATGATCAGGCACGTGATCAGTGCATGATCAGTCACGTAAATCAGTGTATGTTCAGCCATGTGGATCAGTGCATGATAGCCACATGACTAGTGCATGATCAGTCCACGTGATCAGTGCCATGATCCACAACGTGATTAGTGCATGATCAGTCATGTAATCTCTGTATGATCAGCCACGTGATAAGTGTAAGATCAGCCACATGATAAGTGTATGCTCAGCCACGTGATCAGTGCATCATCCACAACGTGATTAGTGCATGTTCAGCCACGTGATCAGTGTATGAGGAGCCACGTGATCAGTTCATGATCCCCCACGTGATCAGTGCATGATCAGCCACGTGATCATTGCATGATCAGCCACGTGATCAGTGTATGATCAGCCACGTGATCAGTGCAAGATCAGCCACGTGATCAGTGCATGATCAGGCACGTGAAGAATGCATGATCAGTCACGAGATCAGTGTATTATAGCCAGGTTAACAGTGCATGATCAGCCACGTGATCAGTGCATGATAGCCACGTAAGCAGTGCATGGTCAGTCACGTGATCACTGTATGATCAGCCCCGTGATCAGTACATGATAGCAACCTGATCAGAGCATGATATGCAATGGGATTTGTGCATGATCAGCCACGTGATCAGTGTACGATCAGACATGTGATCAGTGCATGATCAGCCACGTGATCATTGTATGATCAGCCACGTGATGAGTGCATGATCTGCAACGTGATCAGTGCATGATCAGTCATGTGATCAGTGTATGATCCGCCACGTATCAGTGCATGATCCACAAAGTGATTAGTGCATGATCAGCCACGTGATCAGTGCATGATCAGCCACGTGATCAGTGTTTGATCAGCCACGTGTTCAGTGCATGATAGACACTGATCAGTGCATGATAGCCACGTGATCATTGTCTACAATTACTTGAACACGCATGTGCAGTCCCGTGATCAGTGCATAATAGCCACGTGATCAGTGAATGATCAGTCACGTGATCAGTGCCTGATCAGCCACATGATCAGTTCATGCGCCGTCATGTGATCAGTGCATGATACGCAACGTGATCAGTGCATGATCAGTCACATGACCAATGCATGATCAGCCACGTGATCAGTGCATGATAGCCACGTAAACAGTGCATGAACAGGTATGTGTTCAGTTAATGCGCAGACACGTGATCAGTGCATGATAGACACTGATCAGTGCATGATAGCCATGTGATCAGTGCATGCAGTCACGTGATCAGTGTATTTTCAGCTTCTGTTCAGAGTATGATCAGCCACGTGATCAGTGCTGATCAGCCACGTGATCAGTGCATGATCCACAAACGTGATTAGTGCATGATCAATCATGTGACCAGTGTATTGATCAGCCACGTGATCAGTTCATGATCACCCCACGTGATCAGTGTATGATCAGCCAGGTGATCAGTGCAATCATCCACAACGTGATAGTGCATGATCAGCCAACGTGAGCAGTGTATGATAAGCCACGTGATCAGTTTCATGAATCACCCACGTGATCAGTGCATGATCAGGCCACGTGATCATGGATGATCAGCCACGTGATCAGTGCATCAGCCACGTGAAGAATGCATGATCAGTCACGAGATCAGTGTATTATAGCCAGGTTAACAGTGCATGATCAGCCACGTGATCAGTGCATGATAGCCACGTAATCAGTGCATGGTCAGTCATATGATCACTGTATGATCAGCCACGTGATCAGTACATGATAGCAACCTGATCAGGAGCTTGATATGCAATGGGATTTGTGCATGATCAGCCACGTGATCAGTGTATGATCATACATGTGATCAGTGCATGATCTGCAACGTGATCAGTGCATGATCAGCCACGTGATCAGTGCATGATAGCCACGTGATCATTGTCTACAATTACGTGAACACTGCATGTGCAGTCCCGTGATCAGTGCATAATAGCCACGTGATCAGTGAATGATCAGTCACGTGATCAGTGCCTGATCAGTAACTCATCAGTGTATGATCATCCACATGATCAGTGCATGCGCAGTCACGTGATCAGTGCATTATAGCCACGTGATCAGTTCTTGATTAGTCACATGATCAGCACCATTCAGACACGAGATCACTGCATGCTAAGTCACGTGATCAGTTCATGTTCCGCCATGTGATTTAGTGCATGATCAGCCACGTGATAATGCGTGATCATCCACGTGATTATTGCATGCACATTCAAGTGATCAGTGCATGATAGTCACGTGATCTATGCATGATCAGTCACGTGATCAGTGTATGATCACCCAAGTGATCATGCATGATAGCCACGTGACCAGCACATGATTAATCAGTGCATGATCAGTCAAGTGATCGTGCATGATCAGTCATGTGATCAGTGCATGATCAGCCATTTTTTTAGTGCATAGTCAGTCAACTGATCAGCGTATTATCATCCACGTGATCAGTGCATGCGCAGTCAAGTGATCAGTGCATGCTCTCGTGATCAGTGTATTTTCAGCTTCGTGTTCAGTAAAGAGCGTCAGCCACGTGATCAGTGCTTTGATCAGCCACGTGATCAGTTGTATCATCAGCCACATGATCAGTCCATGATCAGCCACATGATCAGTGCATGCACAGTCCTGTGATCAGTGTATGATCAGCTTCGTGATCAGTGCATGAACAGCCACGTGATCAGTGCATGATCAGCCACATGATCAATGCATGCACATTTCATGTGATCAGTGCATGATCCACAACGTGATTAGTGCATGATCAGTCATGTAATCACTGTATGATCAGCCACGTGATAAGTGCAAGTACAGCCACGTGATCAGTGCATGATTCACAACGTGATTAGTTCATGATCAGTCATGTGATCAGTGTATGATCAGCCACGTGATCAGTGCATCATCCACAACGTTGATTAGTGCATGATCAGCCACGTGATCAGTGCATGCACACTCACGTGATTGGAATATTGATCAGCTTCGTGATCAGTGCTGATTTGTCACTTGATCAGTTAATAATATCCACGTGATCAGTCATGCGCCGTCATGTGATCAGTGCATGATACGCAACGTGATCAGTGCATGATCAGTCACGTGACCAATGCATGATCAGCCACGTGATCAGTGCATGATAGCCACGTAAACAGTGCATGAACAGGTATGTGTTCAGTTAATGCGCAGTCACGTGATCAGTGCATGATAGACACGTGAATTCAGTGCATATAGCCATGTGATCAGTGCATGCATTCACGTGATCAGTGTACTTTC
>NW_020190746.1:0-19687 GCF_002263795.3 Bos taurus | reverse complement strand
GTGCCTCCCGCGTAAACCAAGCTACTCAGTCTCTTTTCTCCACCGAATTTTCCTACTGAGCTCTCCTCATACTATTATTCTTTGACATCTCTGGTTAGCATATAAATAGTCACCCGCCATCTCTCCTTCGAATACCCTGGATCAGCTGGGCTGGTCCCCGGCAGGTGGCGCCCGAACAGGGACCTCAGGAGGCAATACTCAAAGACTGAGCAGACACGAACCACGCAATCAGCAGGCAATAAGCATGGAGCTCAGCAGTGACGATCATCCTGCCTCAACTGGCAATAATCAAGCAGGTGACCAGGCAGGAATCACGCAGCTCAGCTGGCAATTGTCATGCAGATGAGCTGTGCAGGAATCACGCAGCTCAGCGCCCTGATCACGTGACTCTGCAGCACTGATCACGTGGCTGATCAAGTACAGATCACGTGACTGAGCATGCACTGATCACGTGCTATCATGCACTGACCAGGGACTGCCCATGCACTGATGACGTGGCTGATCAGGCTCTGATCACATGCTCATCATGCACTGATCACGTGTTTATCAGGCAGTGATCAGACTGACGGCGCTGATCATGGGACTGTGCACGCACTGATCACGTGGCTATCATGCACTGATCACGTGACTGCGCATGCACTGATCACGTGGCTGATCGGGCACTGATCACGTGTTTATCAGGCCGTGATCAATGACTGACAGGAGCTGAGCATGGGATTGCACGCACTGATCACGTGGCTGATAAGGAACTGACCACCTGACTGCGCATGCATGATCACTGGCTGGTCGTCACTGATCACGTGATTGATCGTTCACTGATCACTAGGTATCATGCAATGATCAAGTGGCTGATCATACACTGCACACGTGCCTGACCATGCACTGATCACGTGGCTATCATGCACTGCTCACGTGGCTGATCATGCATATAACGTGGCTGATCATGCACTGATCACGTGACTGATCATGCAATGGATCACGTGGCTATCAGGCACTGCTCACGTGGCTGATCATGCTATTTCACATAGTTTCCATGTACTGGTCATGTGAATGATCTTGCTCTGATCAGGTATTGATCATGCACTGATCACGTGGCTTATCATACACTAATCAGGTGACTGATAAAGGACTTATCACGTGACTATCATGCACTGATCACGTGGCTATCATCCACTGATCACTTGGCTGGTCATACACTGATCACTGCCTGGTCATGCACAGATTGCGTAACTAATCGTGAACTGATCACGTGGCTATCATGCACTGTTCACGTGAATATCAGGCACTGATCACATGGCTGATCACATGTATCACGTGACTGATCATGCACTGTCACGTGCTATCATGCACTGATTACTGGCTATCATGCACTGATCACTTGACTGATCATGCACTGATCACATATTGATCATGCACTGATCACGTGACTGATCATGCACTAATCACGTGACTGATCATGCACCCATCAGGTGACTTTCATACACTGATCACATGGCTACCATGCAATGATCACGTGGCTATCATGCAGTGATCACGTAGCTATCATGCACTGTTCACGTAGCTATCATGCACTGATCACCTGGCTGATCATACACTGATCACGGATCTATCATGCACTGCTCACGTGGCTGATCTGCAATGATCACGTAGCTAACATGTACTGGTCATATGACTGTTCATGCGATGATAATGTAATTGATCATGCATTGATCACGTGACTGATCATGCACTGATCACGTAATTTATCATGCACTGATCACGTGGCTGATCATACACTGATCACGTGGCTGACAATGCACTGATTCCTTGACTGAGCATGGACTGATCACATTACTATCATGTAGTGATCACGTGACTTAATGGCGCTGATCATGTGACTGATCATGCGCTGATCATTTGGAACTCAGCTGTGAGGAATCATGCTGCTCAGCTGGCAATAATCAAGCAGCTGAGCAGGCAGGAATTACACAGCACAGCTGGCAATTGTCAAGGAGATGACAGGCAGGAATCTTGCAGCTCAGCTGGCAATTGTCAAGCAGATGAGCAGACAGTAATCACGCAGCTCAGCAGGCCCTGATCACGTGACTGAGCATGCACTTCTCGCGTGGCTGATCATACACTGATCACGTGATTGATCATGCACTGATCACTTGGATATCATGCACTGATCACGTGGCTGATCATACACTGTTCACGTGTCTGACCATGCACTGATCACGTGGCTGATCATTACACTGCTCACGTAACTGATCATGTACTTATCACGTGACTGATCATGCACTGATCACGTGACTGTTCACGCACTGATCATTTGACTGATCATGCAGTGATCACGTGGCTATAATGCACTGATAACATGCCTGATCATACACTGTTCACGTGCTTGATCTTGCACAGATCACTTGACTAATCATGAACTGATCACGTGGCTATAATTCACTGATCACATGGATATCATGCACTGATTACGTGCCTGTCATGCACAGATCACGTGACTAATCATGAACTGATCACGTAGCTGATGGTACACTGCTCACGTAGCTGATCCTGCACTGATCACGTGTCTATCATGAAGTGCTCACGTGGCTGATCCTGCAATGATCATGTAGCTAACATGTACTGGTCACGTGACTGATCATGCAATGGTAACATAATTGGTCATGCACTGATCACGTGACTGATCATGCACTGACACTTGACTGATCATGCACTGATCACATGGCTATCATGCACTGCTTACGTGGCTGATCATACAATGATCACATAGCTACCATGTACTGGTCACTTGACTGATCATGCACTGATCACGTAATTGATCATGCATTGATCCGTGGCTGATCATACACTGATCACGTGACTGATCATGCACTGTTCACGTGACTGATCATGCACTGATCACGTGGCTATCATGCACTGACCACCTGGATATCATGCACTGATCACGTGGCTGATCACACACGTATCACGTGACTGATCATGCACTAATCACGTGGCTGATCATACACTGCTCAGGTAACTGTTCATACACTGGTCACGTGGCTGATCATGGAATGATCACGTAGCTACCATGTACTGGTCACATGACTGATCATGCACTGATCACGTGACTGGTCATGCACTGACCACGTGGGTATCATGCAGTGCTCACGTGGCTGATCATGCAATGATCACGTGACTGGTCATGCACTGAACACGTGGGTATCATGCACTGCTCACGTGGCTGATCATGCAATGATCACGTAGCTACCATGTACTGGTCACGTGACTGATCATGCAGTGATCACATAATTGATCATGCACTGATCACGTGGCTGATCATGCACTGATCACGTGACTGATCATGCACTGATCAGGAGACTGATCATGCACTGATCACGTGGCTATCATGCACTGCTCCCGTGGCTGATCGTGCAATGTTCACACAGCTACCATGTACTGGTCACATGACTGATCATGCACTGATCACGTAATTGATCATGCACTGATCACCTGGCTTATCATGCATTGATCATGTGACTGATCCTGTGCTGATCATGTTTGGTGTCATACACTGATCATGTGCCTCTGGAGGCAATGAACAAAGAGCTGAGTAGGCAGGAATCAGTGAGCAGGCAATAATCATGGAACTCAGCTCTGAGAAATCATGCTGCTCAGCTGGCAATAATCAAGTAGATGAGCAGACAGGAATTACGCAGCACAGGTGGCAATTGTCAAGGAGATGACAGGCAGGAATCGTGCAGCTAAGCTGGAAATTGTCAAGCAGATGAGCAGACAGTAATCACGCAGCTCAGCAGGCCCTGATCACGTGACTGAGCATGCACTGTTCACGTGGCTGATCATACACTGATCACGTGATTGATCATTTAGTTACCACGTGGCTATCATGCACTGATCAAGTGGCTGATCATGCAATGATCACGTAGCAACCATGTACTGGTCACATGACTGATCATGCACTGATCACGTAATTGATCATGCACTGTTCATTTGGCTGATCATGCACTGATCACGTGACTGATCATGCACTGATCACGTAATTGATCATGCACTGATCATATGGCTGATCATGCACTGATCACGTGGCTGATCATACACTGATCACGTGACTGATCATGCACGGATCACGTGGCTATCATGCACTGATCACTTGGCTGGTCATACACTGATCACGTGCCTGGTCATGCACAGATTACCTGACTGATCATGCACTGATCATGGGGCTATCATGCACTACTCACGTTGCTGATCATGCAATGATCATGTAGTTACCATGTACCGGTCACGTGTCTGATCATACACCCATCAGGTGACGGATCATGCACTGATCACGTGGCTATCATGCACTGTTCACGTGGCTGATCATACACTGATCACCTGCCTGGTCATACACAGATCACGTGACTAATCATGAACTGATCATGTAGCTATCATGCACTGATCACCTGGCTGATCATGCACTGATCACTTGGCTGTCATGCAATGATCACGTGGCTATCATGCCCTGATCATGTGGCTGATCATGCACTGATCACGTGACTGGTCATGCACTGATCACGTGGCTATCATGCACTGATCACGAGTTTATCCGCCAGTGATCAGTGACTGACAGGCGCTGATCATGGGACTGTGCACGCACTGATCACGTGGCTGATCAGCGGAACTGACCACCTGACCGCGCATGCCAGTGATCACGTGGCTGGTCGGTCATCTGCATCACGTGTTTATTCATACGGTGACCACGTGACTGAGAGGCGCTGGATGCACGTGACTGTGCCGGTCCAGTGATCACGTGGCTGAGCAGGCACTGATATCGTGACTGAGCATGCCACTGATCATCCAGTGCCGGGAGCCGGGGAGGCATATCCACTCTGAACAAAGGTCATGAGGAAGGAGGCTCGGCATACGCAAATGCGGGATCGAGCCTCAGGAGTCCACCCGGAAATTCTCGAGCATCTCCCCCCAAGAAAAACCAGAGTCTGCCTACTGTATTGCTTTGTGGCTCTCACCTCTGATTTCACTGGGGGCTGTCCCCCACCACCATCACGCTTTCTCTGTCCAAGAGTTAACTTACAGCTCCAATTCATAAAGTTCCTTGTCATTCTTCCCTTTAACTTCCAGCTGAGTCTCCATCTGGAGCGCGGAACCCACCACGCTTACTAATTATGCCTGGGCTGCTAAGACCCACTTGAGAAGGTGTCTAGGGTGAGGCACCTTCCGCTATTGGAGAGGGCGCCTGTGGCCTACGGAAGTGGTGCAAACTTCTTGTCTTGAAGTTTGAGTGGTCTCCCGCGTAAACCAAGCTACTCAGTCTCTTTTCTCCACCGAATTTTCCTACTGAGCTCTCCTCATACTATTATTCTTGACATCTCCTGGTTAGCATATAAATAGTCGCCCAGGCCATCTCTCCTTCGAATACCCTGGATCAGCTGGGGCTGGTCCCCATCAGGTGGCGCCGGAACAGGGACCTCAGGAGGCAATACTCAAAGAGCTGAGCAGACAGGAACCACGCAATCAGCAGGCAATACGCATGGAGCTCAGCAGTGACGAATCATGCTGCTCAATTGGCAATAATCAAGCAGGTGACCAGGCAGGAATCACGCAGCTCAGCTGGCAATGTCATGCAGATGAGCCGGCAGGAATCACGCAGCTCATCAGGCCCTGATCTCGTGACTCTGCAGGCACTGATCACGTGGCTGATCAAGTACAGATCACGTGACTGAGCATGCACTGATCAAGTGGCTATCATGCACTGATCAGGTGACTTCGCATGCACTGAAGTGCCTGATCAAGCACTGATACATGGCTCATCATGCACTGATCACGTGTTTATCAGGCAGTGATCAGTGACTGACAGGCGCTGATCAGGGGGACTGTGCACGACTGATCAGTGGCTGATCAGGAACTGACCACCTGACCGCGCATGCAGTGATCACGTGGCTGGTCGTTCACTGATCACGTGTTTATCATACGGTGATCCCGTGACTGAGAGGCGCTGATCACGTGACTGTGCCGTCAGTGATCACTGGCTGATCATGCACTGATATCGTGACTGAGCATGCACAGGTCATGTGCCGGGAGCCAGGGAGGCATTCCATTCTGGACAAAGTTCATTGAGGAAGGAGGCTCGGCATACGCAAATGCGGGATCGAGCCTCAGGAGTCCACCCGGATATTCTCGAGCATCTCCCCCCCAAAAAAACCAGTCTGCCTACGGTATTGCTTTGTGCTCTCACCTCTGATTTCACTGGGGGCTGTCTCCCACCACCATCTCTTTCTCTCTGTCAAAGAGTTAACTTACAGCTCCAATTCATAAAGTTCCTTGTCATTCTTCCCTTTAACTTCCAGCTGAGTCTCCATCTGGAGGGAGGACCCAACCACGTTTACTAATTATGCCTGGGCTGCTAAGACCCACTCGAGAAGGTGTCTAGGGTGAGGCACCTCCCGATATTCCAGAGGGCACCTGCAGGCCAACGGAAGTGGTGCAAAACTTCTTGTCTTGAAGTTTGATGGTCTCCCGCATAAACCAAGCTACTCAGTCTCTTTCTCCACCGAATTTTCCTACTGAGCTCTCCTCATACTATTATTCTTGACATCTCTGGATTAGCATATAAATAGTCGCCTAGGCCATCTCTCCTTCGAATACCCTGGATCAGTTGGGGCTGGTCCCCGGCAGGTGGCGCCTGAACAGGGACCTCAGGAGGCAATACTCAAAGAGCTGAGCAGACATGAACCACGCAATCAGCAGGCAATAAGCATGGAGCTCGGCAGTGTCGAATCATGCTGCTCAAACTGGCAATAATCAAGCAGGTGACCAGGCAGGAATCACGCAGCTCAGTTGGCAATTGTCAAGCAGATGTGCCGACAGGAATCACGCAGCTTCAGCTGGCAATTGTCATGCAGATGAGCCCGGCAGGAATCACGCAGCTCAGCAGGCCCTGACCACGTGACTCTGCAGGCACTTGATCACGTGGGCTGATCAAGTCCAGATCACGTGGCTGAGCATGCACTGATCACGTGGCTATCATGCACTGATAACCTGACTTCGAATGCACTGATGATGTGGTTGATCAAGCACTGATCACATGGCTCATCATGCACTGATCACGTGTTTATCAGGCAGTGATCAGAGACTGACAGGCTCTGATCATAGGACTGTGCACGCACTGATCACGTGGCTATCATGCACTGATCACGTGACTGCGCATGCACTGATGACGTGGGTGATCGAGGGCTGATCCCGTGTTTATCAGGCAGTGATCAGTGACTGACAGGCGCCTAGCATGGGACTGTGCACGCACTGATCACGTGGCTGATCAGGAACTGACAACCTGACTGTGCATGCAGTGATCACGTGGCTGGTCGTTCACTGATCACGTGTTTATCATATGGTGATCACGTGACTGAGAGGCGCTGATCAAGTGACTGTGCTGTCAGTGATCACATGGCTGATCTGGAACTGACCACCTGACTGCGCATGCAGTGATCACTTGGCTGGTCGATCACTTATGACGTGTTTATCATACGGTGATCACGTGACTGAGAGGCGCTGATCACGTGACTGTGCCGTCAGTGATCCCGTGGCTGAGCAGGCACTGATATCGTGACTGAGCATGCACTGATCACGTGCCGGGAGCCGGGGAGGCATTCCACTCTAGACAAAGGTCATGAGGAAGGAGGCTCGGCAGACGCAAATGCGGGATCGAGCCTCAGGAGTCCACCCGGATATTCTCGAGCATTTCCCCCCCAAAAAAACCAGAGTCTGCCTACTGTATTGCTTTGGGCCCTCACCTCTGATTTCACTGGGGGCTGTCCCCCACCACCATCTCGCTCTCTCTGTCAAAGAGTTAACTTACAGCTCCAATTCATAAAGTTCCTTGTCATTCTTCCCTTTAACTTCCAGCTGAGTCTCCATCTGGAGCGCGGAACCCACCACGCTTACTAATTATTCCTGGGCTGCTAAGACCCACTCGAGAAGGTGTCTAGGGTGAGGCACCTTCCGCTCCTCCAGAGGGCGCCTGCGGCCTACATAAGTGGTGCAAACTTCTTGTCTTGAAGGTTGATTGGTCTCCCGCCTAAACCAAGCTACTCAGTCTCTTTTCTCCACCGAATTTTCCTACTGAGCTCTCCTCATACTATTATTCTTGACATCTCTGATTAGCATATAAATAGTCGCCTAGGCAATCTCTCCTTCGAATACCCTGGATCAGCTGGGGCTGGACCCCAGCAGGTGGCGCCCGAACAGGGACCTCAGGAGGCAATACTCAAAGAGCTGAGTAGACACGAACCACGAAATCAGCAGGCAATAAGCATGGAGCTCAGCAGTGACGAATCATGCTGCTCAACTGGCAATAATCAAGCAGGTGACCAGGCAGGAATCACGCAGCTCAGCTGGCAATTGTCAAGCAGATGAGCCCACAGGAATCACGCAGCTCAGCTGGCAATTGTCATGCAGATGAGCCGGCAGGTATCTCGCAGCTCAGCCGGCCCTGATCACGTGGCTGATCAAGTACAGATCACGTGACTGAGCATGCACTGATCACGTGGCTATCATGCACTGACCAGGGGACTGCCCATGCACTGATGACGTGGCTGATCAGGCTCTGATCACATGGCTCATCATGCACTGATCACGTGTTTATCAGGCAGTGATCAGTGACTGACAGGCGCTGATCATGGGACTGTGCATGCACTGATCACGTGGCTATCATGCACTGATCACGTGACTGCGCATGCACTGATCACGTGGCTGATCGGGCACTGATCACGTGTTTATCAGGCAGTGATCAATGACTGACAGGAGCTGAGCATGGGATTGTGCACGCACTGATCACGTGGCTGATAAGGAACTGACCACCTGACTGCGCATGCAGTGATCACGTGGCTGGTCGTTCACTGATCACGTGATTGATCGTTCACTGATCACTAGGATATCATGCAATGATCAAGTGGCTGATCATACACTGCTCACGTGTCTGACCATGCACTGATCACGTGGCTATCATGCACTGCTCACGTGGCTGATCATGCAGTGATAACGTGGCTGATCATGCACTGATCACGTGACTGATCATGCAATGATCACGTGGCTATCAGGCACTGCTCACGTGGCTGATCATGCTATGTTCACATAGTTTCCATGTACTGGTCATGTGAATGATCATGCTCTGATCAGGTATTGATCATGCACTGATCACGTGGCTTATCATACACTAATCAGGTGACTGATAAAGGACTTATCACGTGACTGATCATGCACTGATCACGTGGCTATCATGCACTGATCACTTGGCTGGTCATACACTGATCACGTGCCTGGTCATGCACAGATTGCGTAACTAATCGTGAACTGATCACGTGGCTATCATGCACTGTTCACGTGGATATCAGGCACTGATCACATGGCTGATCACATGTATCACGTGACTGATCATGCACTGGTCACGTGGCTATCATGCACTGATCACTTGACTGATCATGCACTGATCACATAATTGATCATGCACTGATCACGTGACTGATCATGCACTAATCACGTGACTGATCATGCACCCATCAGGTGACTGTTCATACACTGATCACATGGCTACCATGCAATGATCACGTGGCTATCATGCAGTGATCACGAAGCTGATCATGCACTGTTCACGTAGCTATCATGCACTGATCACTTGGCTGATCATACACTGATCACGGATCTATCATGCACTGCTCACGTGGCTGATCCTGCAATGATCACGTAGCTAACATGTACTGGTCATATGACTGTTCATGCGATGATAATGTAATTGATCATGCATTGATCACGTGACTGATCATGCACTGATCACGTAATTTATCATGCACTGATCACGTGGCTGATCATACACTGATCACGTGGCTGACAATGCACTGATACCTTGACTGAGCATGTACTGATCACATTACTATCATGTAGTGATCACGTGACTTAATGGCGCTGATCATGTGACTGATCATGCGCTGATCATGTTTGGAACTCAGCTGTGAGGAATCATGCTGCTCAGCTGGCAATAATCAAGCAGCTGAGCAGGCAGGAATTACGCAGCACAGGTGGCAATTGTCAAGCAGATGACAGGCAGGAATCTTGCAGCTCAGCTGGCAATTGTCAAGCAGATGAGCAGACAGTAATCACGCAGCTCAGCAGGCCCTGATCACGTGACTGAGCATGCACTGCTCACGTGGCTGATCATACACTGATCACGTGATTGATCATGCACTGATCACTTGGATATCATGCACTGATCACGTGGCTGATCATACACTGCTCATACACTGATCATGCAATGATCACGTGGCTATAATGATAACATGGCTGATCATACACTTTTCACGTGCTTGATCTTGCACAGATCACTTGACTAATCATGAACTGATCACGTGGCTATAATTCACTGATCACATGGATATCATGCACTGATTACGTGCCTGTCATGCACAGATCACGTGACTAATCATGAACTGATCACGTAGCTGATGGTACACTGCTCACGTAGCTGATCATGCACTGATCACGTGTCTATCATGAAGTGCTCACGGGGCTGATCCTGCAATGATCATGTAGCTAACATGTACTGGTCACGTGACTGATCATACAATGGTAACATAATTGGTCATGCACTGATCACGTGACTGATCATGCACTGACCACTTGACTGATCATGCACTGATCACGTGGCTATCATGCACTGCTTACGTGGCTGATCATACAATGATCACATAGCTACCATGTACTGGTCACTTGACTGATCATGCACTGATCACGTAATTGATCATGCATTGATCCGTGGCTGATCATACACTGATCACGTGACTGATCATGCACTGTTCACGTGACTGATCATGCACTGATCACGTGGCTATCATGCACTGACCACGTGGATATCATGCACTGATCACGTGGCTGATCACACACGTATCACGTGACTGATCATGCACTAATCACGTGGCTGATCATACACTGCTCAGGTAACTGATCATACACTGGTCACGTGGCTGATCATGGAATGATCACGTAGCTACCATGTACTGGTCACATGACTGATCATGCACTGATCACGTGACTGGTCATGCACTGACCACGTGGGTATCATGCAGTGCTCACATGACTGATCATGCAATGATCACGTGACTGGTCATGCACTGAACACGTGGGTATCATGCACTGCTCACGTGGCTGATCATGCAATGATCACGCAGCTACCATGTACTGGTCACATGACTGATCATGCACTGATCACGTAATTGATCATGCACTGATCACCTGGATTATCATGCATTGATCATGTGACTGATCATGTGCTGATCATGTTTGGTGTCATACACTGATCATGTGCCTCTGGAGAAAATGAACAAAGAGCTGAGTAGGCAGGAATCAGTCAACAGGCAATAATCATGGAACTCACCTCTGAGAAATCATGCTGCTCAGCTGGCAATAATCAAGTAGATGAGCAGACAGGAATTACGCAGCACAGGTGGCAATTGTCAAGGAGATGACAGTCAGGAATCGTGCAGCTCAGCTTGCAATTGTCAAGCAGATGAGCAGACAGTAATCACGCAGCTCAGCAGGCCATGATCACGTGACTGAGCATGCACTGTTCACGTGGCTGATCATACACTGATCACGTGATTGATCATTTAGTTACCACGTGGCTATCATGCACTGATCAAGTGGCTGATCATGCAATGATCACGTAGCAACCATGTACTGGTCACATGACTGATCATGCACTGATCACGTAATTGATCATGCACTGATCATTTGGCTGATCATGCACTGATCACGTGACTGATCATGCACTGATCATGTAATTGATCATGCACTGATCATATGGCTGATCATGCACTGATCACGTGGCTGATCATACACTGATCACGTGACTGATCATGCACGGATCACGTGGCTATCATGCACTGATCACTTGGCTGGTCATACACTGATCACGTGCCTGGTCATGCACAGATTACCTGACTGATCATGCACTGATCATGGGGCTATCATGCACTACTCACGTTGCTGATCATGCAATGATCATGTAGTTACCATGTACCGGTCACGTGTCTGATCATACACCCATCAGGTGACGGATCATGCACTGATCACGTGGCTATCATGCACTGTTCACGTGGCTGATCATACACTGATCCCCTGCCTGGTCATACACAGATCACGTGACTAATCATGAACTGATCATGTAGCTATCATGCATTGATCACGTGGCTGATCATGCACTGATCACTTGGCTGTCATGCAATGATCACGTGGCTATCATGCCCTGATCATGTGGCTGATCATGCACTGATCACGTGACTTGTCATGCACTGATCACGTGGCTATCATGCACTGATCACGTGGCTATCATGCACTGATCCCGTGGCTGATCATGCAATGATCACGTAGCTACCATGTACTCTTCACGTGACTGATCATGCACTGATCACGTGCCTGATCATGCACTGATCACGTGACTGATTATGCACTGATCACGTGACTGATCATGCACTCATCAGGTGGCTATCATGCACTGCTCACATGGCTGATCATGCAATGATCACGCAGCTACCATGTATTGGTCACATGACTGATCATGCACTGATCACGTAATTGATCATGCACTGATCACCTGGCTTATCATGCATTGATCATTTGACTGATCATGTGCTGATCATGTTTGGTGTCATACACTGATCATGTTCCTCTGGAGGCAATGAACAAAGAGCTGAGTAGGCAGGAATCAGTCAGCAGGCAATAATCATGGAACTCAGCTCTGACAAATCATGCTGCTCAGCTGGCAATAATCAAGTAGATGAGCAGGCAGGAATTACGCAGCACAGGTGGCAATTGTCAAGGAGATGACAGGCAGGAATCGTGCAACTCAGCTGGCAATTATCAAGCAGATGAGCAGACAGTAATCACGCAGCTCAGCAGGCCCTGATCACGTGACTGAGCATGCACTGTTCACGTGGCTGATCACATACCTATCACGTGACTGATCATGCACTGATCACGTGGCTCTCATGCACTGATCACGTGATTGCACATGCACTGATCACGTAATTGTATGCACTGATCACGTGGCTATCATGCACTGATGACGTGGCTGATCATGCACTGATCATGTGACTGATCATGCACTGATCACGTAGCTATCTTGCACTGATCACTTGGCTGATCATACACTCATCAGGGGACTGATCGTGCACTGATCACGGCGCTATCATATATTGATTACATGACTCCATATGCACTGATCACGTGGATGATCATACACTGATCACGTGACTGATCATGCACTGATCACGTGACTGACCATGCACTGATCACGTGACTGATCATGCACTAATCAGTAGGCTATCATGTACTCATTACCTGGCTATCGTGCACTGATCACATGGTTGATCATACACTGATCACAAGACTGATCATGCACTGATCATGTCTATTTCATGCACTGATCACATGACTGCCCATGCACTGATCACGTGGATGATCATACACTGATCATGTGACAGATCATGCAGTGATCACGTGGCTATCATGCACTGATCAAGTGGCTGATCATACTCTGCTCCCGAAACTGATCATGCACTGATCACGTGGCTATCATGCACTGCTCACATGGCTGATCATGCAATGATCACCTAGCTACCATGTACTTGTCACGTGAGTGATCATGCACTGATCACGTAATTGATCATGCACTCATCAGGTGACTTATCATGCACTGTTCACGTGACTGATCATGGACTGATCACGTGACTGATCATGCACTTATCTCGTGGCTATCATGCACGGCTCACGTGGCTGATCATGCAATGATCACGTAGCTACCATGTACTGGTCACGTGACTGATCATGCAATGATCACGTAATTGATCATGCACTGATCATGTGGCTGATCATGCACTGATCACGTGGCTGATCATACACTGTTGACGTGACTGATCATGCACTGATCACGTGACTGATCATACACTGATCACGTGGCTATCATGCACTGATCACTTGGCTGGCCATACACTGATCACGTGCCTGGTCATGCACAGATTACCTGACTGAACATGCACTGATCATGTGGCTATCATGCACTACTCACGTTGCTGATCATGCAATGATCATGTAGCTAACATGTACCGGTCACGTGACTGATCATACACCCATCAGGTGACGGATCATGCACTGATCACGTGGCTATCATGCACTGTTCACGTGGCTGATCATACACTGATCACCTGCCTGGTCATGCACAGATCACGTGACTAATCATGAACTGATCATGTAGCTATCATGCACTGATCACCTGGCTGATCATGCACTGGTCACGTGGCTATCATGCAATGATCACGTGGCTATCATGCACTGATCACGTGGCTGATCATGCACTGATATCGTGACTGAGCATGGACTGATCACATTACTATCATGTAGTGATCACGTGACTTAATGGCGCTGATCATGTGACTGATCATGCGCTGATCATGTTTGCTATCATACACTGATCATGTGCCTCTGGAGGCAATAAACAAACAGCTGAGTAGTCACGAATCAAACAGTCTGCAGGCAATAATCATGGAACTCAGCTGTGAGGAATCATGCTGCTCAGCTGGCAATAATCAAGCAGCTGAGCAGGCAGGAATTATGCAGCACAGCTGGCAATTGTCAAGCAGATGACAGGCAGGAATCCCGCAGCTCAGCAGGCCCTGATCTCGTGACTGAGCATGCACTGTTCACGTGGCTGATCATACACTGATCACGTGATTGATCATGCACTGATCACTTGGATATCATGCACTGATCACGTGGCTGATCATACAGTGTTCACGTGTCTGACCATGCACTGATCACGTGGCTGATCATACACTGCTCACGTAACTGATCATGTACTGGTCACGTGACTGAGCATGCACTGATCACGTGACTGTTCACGCACTGATCATTTGACTGATCATGCAATGATCACGTGGCTATAATGCACTGATCACGTGGCTGATCATACACTGTTCTCGTGCTTGATCTTGCACGGATCACTTGACTAATCATGAACTGATCACGTGGCTATAATTCACTGATCACGTGGATATCATGCACTGATTACGTGCCTGTCATGCACAGATCACGTGACTAATCATGAACTGATCACGTAGGTATCATGCACTAATCACGTGGCTGATCATACACTGTTCACATGTCTGATCATGCACTGATCACGTGGCTGATCATACACTGTTCACGTGTCTGATCATGCACTGATCACGTAGCTGATGGTACACTGCTCATGTAGCTGATCATGCACTGATCACGTGTCTATCATGAAGTGCTCACGTGGCTGATCCTGCAATGATCAAGTAGCTAACATGTACTGGTCACGTGACTGATTATGCAATGGTAACATAATTGATCATGCACTGATCACGTGACTGATCATGCACAGATCACGTGGCTATCATGCACTGCTTACGTGGCTGATCAAACAATGATCACATAGCTACCATGTACTGGTCACTTGACTGATCATGCACTGATCACGTAATTGATCATGCATTGATCCGTGGCAGATCATACACTGCTTACGTGACTGATCATGCACTGATCACGTGGCTATCATGCACTGATCACGTGGATATCATGCACTGATCACGTGGCTGATCACACACGTATCACGTGACTGATCATGCACTTATCACGTGGCTGATCATACACTGCTCAGGTAACTGATCATGCACTGATCACGTGGCTGATCATGCAATGATCACGTAGCTACCATGTACTGGTCTCATGACTGATCATGCACTGATCACGTGACCGGTAATGCACTGACCACGTGGGTATCATGCACTGCGCACGTGGCTGATCATGCAATGATCACGTGACTGGTCATGCACTGACCACGTGGGTATCCTGCACTGCTAACGTGGCTGATCATGCAATGATCACGCAGCTACCATGTACTGGTCACATGACTGATCATGCACTGATCACGTAATTGATCATGCACTGATCACCTGGCTTATCATGCATTGATCATGTGACTGATCATGTGCTGATCATGTTTGGTGTCATACACTGATCATGTGCCTCTGGAGGCAATGAACAAAGAGCTGAGTAGGGAGGAATCAGTGAGCAGGCAATAATCATGGAACTCAGCTCTGAGAAATCATGCTGCTCAGCTAGCAATAATCAAGTAGATGAGCAGGCAGGAATTACGCAGCACAGGTGGCAATTGTCAAGGACATGACCGGCAGGAATCGTGCAGCTCAGCTGGCAATTGTCAAGCAGATGAGCAGACAGTAATCACGCAGCTCCCCAGGCCCTGATCACGTGACTGAGCATTCACTGTTCACGTGGCTGATCATACACTGATCACGTGATTGATCCTGCAATGATCACGTGGCTATCATGCACTGATCACTTGGCTGGTCATACACTGATCACGTGCCTGGTCATGCACAGATTACCTGACTGATCATGCACTTATCACGTGACTGATCATGCACTGATCATGTGGCTATCTTGAACTACTCACGTTGCTGATCATGCAATGATCATGTAGCTAACATGTACCGGTCACGTGTCTGATCATACACCCATCAGGTGACGGATCATGCACTGATCACGTGGCTATCATGCACTGTTCACGTGGCTGATCATACACTGATCACCTGCCTGGTCATGCACAGATCACGTGACTAATCATGAACTGATCATGTAGCTATCATGCACTGATCACCTGGCTGATCATGCACTGATCAGGTAGCTATCATGCAATGATCACGTGGCTATCATGCACTGATCACGTGGCTGATCATGCACTGATACCGTGATTGAGCATGGACAGATCACATGACTATCATGTAGTGATCACGTGACTTAATGGCGCTGATCATGTGATTGATCATGCGCTGATCATGTTTGCTATCATACACTGATCATGTGCCTCTGGAGGCAATAAACAAACAGCTGAGTAGGCACGAATCAAACAGTCAGGAGGCGATAATCATGGAACTCAGCTGGGAGGAATCATGCTGCTCAGCTGGCAATAATCAAGCAGCTGAGCAGGCAGGAATTACGCAGCACAGCTGGCAATTGTCAAGGAGATGACAGGCAGGAATCGTGCAGCTCAGCTGGCAATTGTCAAGCACATGAGCAGACAGTAATCACGCAGCTCAGCAGGCCCTGATCACGTGACTGAGCATGCACTGTTCACGTGGCTGTTCATACACTGATCACGTGATTGAACATGCACTGATCACTTGGATATCATGCACTGATCACGTGCCTGATCATACACTGTTCACGTGTTTGACTATGCACTGATCACGTGGCTGATCATACACTGCTCACGTAACTGATCATGCACTGATCACGTGGCTATCATGCACTGATCACGTGGCTGAACATGCACTGTTCACGTGGCTGATCACAAACCTGTCACGTGACTGATCATGCACTGAATACTTGGCACTCATGCACTGATCACGTGGCTAATCATACTCTGCTCACGTAACTGATCATGCACACATCACATGGGTATCATACACTGCTCACGTGGCTGGTCATGCAATGATCACGTAGCTACCATATCCTGGTCATGTGACTCATCATGCACAGATCACGTAAATGATCATGCACTGTTCACGTGACTGATCATGTACTGATCACGTGACTGATCATGCACTGATCACGTGGCTATCATGCACTGCTCACATGGCTGGTCATGCAATGATAACGTAGCTACCATATATTGGTCACGTGACTGATCATGCACAGATCACGTAAATGATCATGCACTGTTCACGTGACTGATCATGTACTGGTCACCTGACTGATCATGCACTGATCACGAGACTGTTCACGCACTGATCACTTGACTGATCATGCAATGATCACGTGGCTATAATGCACTGATCACGTGGCTGATCATACACTGTTCACGTGCCTGGTCATGCACAAATCACGTGACTAATCATGAACTGATCACCTAGGTATTATGCACTGATCACCTGGCTCATCATACACTGGTTCACGTAGCTGATCATGCACTGATCACGTGTCTATCATGCAGTGCTCACGTGGCTGATCCTGCAATGATCACGTAGCTAAACATTACTGGTCACGTGACTGACAATGCAAATGGTAATATAATTGATCATGCACTGATCACGTGACTGATCATGCACTGATCACGTGACTGATCATGCACTGATCACGTGGCTATGGCATGCACAGCTTACCTTGCTGCTCATACAATGATCACATAGCTACCATGTACTGGTCACGTGACTGATCATGCACTGATCACGTAATTGATCATATACTGATCACGTGGCTATCATGCACTGATCCCGTGGCTGATTATACAATGATCACGTGCCTGGTCTTGAACAGACCACGTGACTAATCATGAAGTGATCACGTGGCTATCATGCACTGATCACGTGGATATCATGCACTAATCACGTGGCTGATCATGCAATGATCTCGTAGCTACCATGTACTGGTCACGTGACTGATCATGCACTGATCACATAATTGATCATGCACTGATCACGTGGCTGATCATGTACTGATCACGAGACTGATCATGCACTGATCACGTGACTGATCATGCACTGATCACGTGGCTAACATGCACTGCTCACTTGGCTGATCATGCAATGATCACGCAGCTACCATGTACTGGTCACATGACTGATCATGCACTGATCACGTAATTGATCATGCACTGATCACCTGGCTTATCATGCATTGATCATTTGACTGATCATGTGCTGATCATGTTTGGTGTCATACACTGATCATGTGCCTCTGGAGGCAATGAAAAAAGAGCTGAGTAGGCAGGAATCAGTGAGCAGGCAAATAATCATGGAACTCAGCTCTGAGAAATCATGCTGCTCAAGCTGGCAATAATCAAGTAGATGAGCAGGCAGGAATTACGCAGCACAGGTGGCAATTGTCAAGGAGATGACAGGCAGGAATCGTGCAGCTCAGCTGGCAATTGTCAAGCAAGATGAGCAGACAGTAATCACGCAGCTCAGCAGGCCCTGATCACGTGACGGAGCATGCACTGTTCACGTGGCTGATCACACACCTATCACGTGACTGATCATGCATTGATCACGTGGCTCTCATGCACTGATGACGTGATTGCACATGCACTGATCACGTAATTGTATGCACTGATCACGTGCCTATCATGCACTGATGACGTGGCTGATCATGCACTGATCACGTGGCTATCATGCACAGCTTACCTGGCTGCTCATACAATGATAACATAGCTACCATGTACTGGTCACGTGACTGATCATGCACTGATCATGTAATTGATCATGTACTGAACACGTGGCTATCATGCACTGATCACGTGGCTGATCATACAATGATCACGTGCCTGGTCTTGCACAGATCACGCGACTAATCATGAAGTGATCACGTGGCTATCATGCACTGATCACGTGGATATCATGCACTGATCACGTGGCTGATCTCACACGTATCACGTGACTGATCATGCACTGATCACGTGGCTATCATGCACTGATCACGTGGCTATCATGCACAGATCACGTGGCTGATCATGCAATGATCACGTAGTTACCATGTACTGGTCTGACTGATCATGCACTGATCACGTAATTGATCATGCACTGATCACCTGGCTTATCATGCATGA
>NW_020190745.1:0-38080 GCF_002263795.3 Bos taurus | reverse complement strand
ATTTCATTGTTTTTAAAGGAAATCTCCACACTGTTCTCCATAGTGCGTACTTAGTGTTGCATTCAGAACTGCCTTATGATCCAGCAACCCCACTGCTGGGCATACACACTGAGAAAACCAGAAGGGAAAGAGACACGTGTACCCCAATGTTCATCGCAGCACTGTTTATAATAGCCAAGACATGGAAGCAACCTAGATGTCCATCAGCAGATGAATGGATAAGAAAGCTGTGGTACATATACACAATGGAGTATTACTCAGCCATTAAAAAGAATACATTTGAATCAGTCCTAATGAGGTGGAAGAAACTGGAGCCTATTATACAGAGTGAAGTAAGCCAGAAGGAAAAACATAAATACAGTATACTAACGCATATATATGGAATTTAGAAAGATGGTAACAATAACCCGGTGTACGAGACAGCAAAAGAGACACTGATGTATAAAAAAAAAAAAAAAAAAAAAAGAAACCAATCAATAAATATTACTAAACACCGTGTTTGTATTTCTCTGCTCTTTGATTTTTTTTCCCAGGGCACATTTCACCATCTAACATAATTCATTCATTGATTAAGTAGATTATTTACTGTTTGTCTGCTCATGCTGGAATATAAGTTCCTTTGTGTCTGTGTTTTGTGATTGTCCCGAGTCCTAGCTCAATGCCTTGCACATAGTAAGCAGTCAGAACTAATTACTGAAGGAAATGCATGAGTGAAAGATGAATGGTACCTGTCTTCTGGGGATCAGGTCGCATTAACAAAATGTGCTAGGGTTTGACTTACAAATCCAAATTGCAGTTTATGAATTAATCCAACCCCTTTTGGATTACTAGGAAGCACCAGAAGTTTGTTGAAAGCAGGTCCCTTCAGAGAGCAAATCAACATCGGCAGTTGGCATGGTAAGCCAAGAAGAAAACTTAGCACTTCGATATCCTTTAAAGCTAGTTTCATCTAAATGGATGCTGCAAACAGATTTTTTCCCCCCACTTTGGGGATTTTTTCTGTTTAGATCCTTGGAACCTATTTTACTTTCATTTGCAAACTAATTCAGTGAAAGTATTATGATCCATGCTTATTGGAACAGCAATTTTAGCAATTTTGAAGAAATTGTTACTTTAGACTGCAGATTTTTAACTCCTTAAGAAGCAGTGTCCTAGTTTTGGGGGATAGCACACAGAAGAAATTTTCTATTAAATACTCTCTCTCTCTCTCTCTCTCTCTCTATATATATATATACATGTAATGTATGTATATATGTATGTATATATAAAATATATACACTTGTTAAAATGGAACCAAATAATGAATCCCCCAGTTCATAAATGGAGAGGTCAAAATTTGAACTAGGTCCTTTCTCTTTCCATGGCCCAGGCTGATGATAATCATGATTCCTAAGTTTTCTGAGTGTTACCCACGTGGCCAGGCATTGTTCTAAATACTTTGTATTTTTTAAATCAGGTTCCTGGTGAGAAGGAATTCAACTTCAAGTTGCCTTCTTCCAGGGCACAGCTTATCTGTGTATTTTCATGTCCCTGAGATTGGCTCTTTCGCATAGAAAACACTACTCAAGAGTTGTATTTGCCTTAAATAATTCATATTCAATTTATTAAAGTGACAGATTCACAAAATCTAATTGTCCCTTAGGATTTTAGCTTCATTCTTATAAATTTATGCTTCCTTTATAAATCAAGCAAATTCATTTATTTATTTCTGCAAAGTAATGATGACTTAATTCTTTTATTTGGGGGAAAATTTTAAACATACACAAAATTGAATGGATAAAATAATAAATTTGCAGGAATTCATCCCTCAGTTTCAAAGATCATCAGCTAATGGCCAATTTATTTCATCCATACTTCTACCCACTTCCCCCTCTGTTATTATTATGAGCTAATCCTCAGTGTCAAAGCATTTTATATACAAATATGCCCATATATATGTTAAAATGGTAAAAGCTCATACTCATAAACACTCAGAATTTGAAATGTGTTGAATACTGCATAGTTTATTGCTAAGAATTCATACTTCATGACTTTCATTTTAACGTCTTATTAGTCATAAATTTAGACATGTTTTCATATGCTTATCCACCAGTAGGGATCCTCTTGCATTAATAATTTGTTTATGTCTCTTATTTATACACCGCCATTAATATTTGCATTGATTTGAGGAAGCTTTTTGAAAGTTTCGTTCTTTGAAACCCCATGGACTGTATGTAGCCTGCCAGGTTCTTCTGTCCATGGGATCTCCAGGCAAGAACACTGGAGTGGGTAGCAGTTCCTTTCTTCAGGGGATCTTCCCGACGCAGCTCTTGAGCCCAGGTCTCCCGCATTGCAAGCAGGCTGCTTACAGTCTGAGCCATCAAGAAAGCCCTTCAACTCCTATTGCTCGACCCAGGGGGATGGTATGGGGAGGGAGGAGGGAGGAGGGTTCAGGATGGGGAACACATGTATACCTGTGGTGGATTCATTTTGATATTTGTCAAAACTAATACAATTATGTAAAGTTTAAAAATAAAATAAAATTTAAAAAATAAAAAAATAAAATAAAATAAAATAAATCATTCTAAAACTGAAAAAAAAAGGTTAAAAGCACCTTTAAAAACATAACCCTATTTTATTATTATACATGAACAAATTAGCAATAAATTACTAATATCAAGTGTCCAGTCTTATTAAATTTCAGATTGTCTCATAAAATCATCTCTTTAAAAACATTTTGTTAGCCTGAGTCAGAATTTAATAATATTCATATATTGCCATAGTTTGATAAGTATTTTAAACTTATTGTAACCTAAATATTGCTTTCCTCTCTCTTTTCTATTAATTTATTTTGAATAAAATGAGTCATTTGTTCCATAGTCCTTTCTTCACAGTTATGATAAAATTACAATTCACATAATTACTCAATTGCATTATTTCTCAAAGCAAATACAACAGTGTCAAAAATAAATGTTGCCATAGGGCAACGGGGGTAGGAGGTGCAGTTCTTTATCTCCTTAGGGATGAAAAGTCAAATTACTGTGTTTACAATCACTTTGGAATACTTTCTCTCTTGTGGATTTGACACAAACTGGATACACAGTGAAGTTCATCTGTTTCATTTTACTATGTGTTCTTCCTTACTGATTTTAAAATTAAATTTTGTCTTAAATTATGTAAGTTATTTGCATGGCTTGAGAGTCAAATCTACAAAAAACCCCTCATAGGTCCCCATTTTCTTTTATTTCTTCTTCCAGCATTTCCTCTTTATTAATATAGGAGATATATCCATCTATTCATATTCCCTCTGATTAAAAATAGAGCACTATTCACATACTTGCCTACCTTGCCTTTTCCCATGGTGTATCCTGGGCTCTCACTCTGTATAGCATGCAGATAGATTATTCCTTGTGAGTCTATAAAGCTGCATGTTACTGCATTGTATTGAATACATACAAATTTCTTCAATCAGTATCCTGTTGATGGACATTGCGTCTTTTTCCTGTTTTTGCTATTACAATTAGTTCTGAAATAAATACCCTTGAAGTTATAATATTGTCTTTCCTTCCTTTATTTTGCCAGTGTATCTATGGGATACATTTCTGAAAATTGGGTTTGTTAAAGTCAAAGTTTAAATGCACATAAAATTTTCTTAGATGTTGCCAAATTCTCTTCTCTAAGAATAGTACCATTTCCTATTTTCATAAGCAGTATATGAAAGCGCTTATTTGCCTGAAAGGCTTGTCTACAGATTCTTCCCTGGTAGCTCAGTCCAGGAAAGAATTTGCCTGCAGTACAGGAGACCTGGGTTCAATTTCTGGGTTGGGAAGATCCCCTGGAGAAGGGAATGACAACTCATTCCAATATTCCTGCCTAGGAAACTCATGGACAGAGGAGCCTGGTGGGCTACAGTCCTGGGATCACAAGAGTCAGACACAACTTAGCTACTAAACCACCACCATAGGATTTTTACCAAAAACTCAGAAGAAAGTTTGAATTTTGCTGCCTAGTAGTTAAGAAAAGACATCTCAGTCAATCTGAAGCAGATCTCTTTTTTCATGAGTGAAATTGAACATTCACATGATCGAGTCAATCCTAAAGAAAAGCAACCCTGAATATTCATTGGAAGGACTGATGCTGAAGCTAAAGCTCCAATACTTTGGATCACCTGATGTGAAGAGGCGACTCATTTGGAAAACACTCTGATGCTGGGAGAGACTAAGGGCAGGAAAGGAAAGGGATGGCAGAGGATGAGATAATTAGATAGCATCACCAACTCAATGGACATGAATATAAGCTAACTCTGGGATATAGCAGAGGACAGAGAAGCCTGGCATGTTGCAGTTCACTGGGTCACAAAGAGTCGGATGTGACTTTGTAACTGAACAGCAACATAATCAAGTCATTTATATTTATTTTTCTGTGAGTCATTTGTTTATTCTCTAGCTTGTTTTCTGTAAACTGTAGGTATTTACAAATTTTTTTTTGGTAATTCTATGTATGTTAGCTGACGTTCAAAATTGGGAAAGGAGTATGGCAAGCCTATATATTGTCACCCTGCTTATTTAACTTATATGCAGAGTACACCATGCAAAATGCTGGGCTGGATGAAGCACAAGCTGGAATCAAGATTGCCGGGAGAAATATCAATAACCTCAGATATGCAGATGACACCACCCTTATGGCAGAAAGTGAAGAGGAACTCAAAAGCCTCTTGATGAAAGTGAAAGAGGAGAGTGAAAAAGTTGGCTTAAAGCTCAACATTCAGAAAACGAAGATTATGGCAGAAAGTGAAGAGGAACTGAAGAACCTCTTGATGACGGTGAAAGAGGAGAGTGAAAAAGCTGGCTTAAAACCCAACATTCAAAAAATGAAGATCATGGCATCCGGTCCCATCACTTCATGGCAAATAGATGGGGAAACAATGGAAACAGTGACAGACTTTACTTTCTTGAGCTCTAAATCACTGCAGATGGTGACTACAGCCATGAAATTTAAAAGACTCTTGCTCCTTGGAAGAAAAATTTTGACCAACCTAGACGGGCATATAAAAAGCAGAGACATTACTTTGCTGATAAAGGTCCATATAGTCAAGCTATGGCTTTTCTAGTAGTCATGTATGGATGTGAGAATTCTACCATAAATAAGGTTGAGCACCGGAAGAAACTGATGCTTTTGTTTTTTTTTTTTTTAATTTTTATTTTTTTAAATTTTATTTTTAAACTTTACATAATTGTATTAGTTTTGCCAAATATCAAAATGAAATCCACCACAGGATGCTTTTGAACTGTGGTGTTGGAGAAGACTCTTGAGAGTCTCTTGGACTGCAAGAAGATCAAACCAGTCCATCCTAAAGGAAATCAATTCTGAATATTCATTGGAAGGACTCATGCTGAAGCTGAAGCTCCAGTACTTTGGGCCACCTAATGTAAAAGAGCTGACTTATTGGAAAGGACCCTGATGTTGGGAAAGATTGGAGGCAGGAGGAGAAGGGGGACAACAGAAAATGAGATGGTTGGATGGCATCATGGACTCAATGCACATGAATTGAGCAAACTCGGGGAGATGGTGAAGGGCAGGGAAGCCTAGCATGTTGGCAGTCCCATGGGGTTGCAAGGAGTCAGACATGACTGAGCAACTCAACAACAACAAATGTATGTTAGCAATGTTTATAAATATATATTTGTTGTTCTACAAGGAGTTAATGATTCTTCCCTGGTAGCTCAAATGGTAAAGAATCTGCCTGCAGTGTAGTAGACA
Organism: Bos taurus; assembly: GCF_002263795.3. Taxonomy (NCBI): domain Eukaryota; kingdom Metazoa; phylum Chordata; class Mammalia; order Artiodactyla; family Bovidae; genus Bos; species Bos taurus. The sequence continues at coordinate 32,341 of NW_020190745.1, read as the reverse complement.
TGGGTTCATTTCCTGAGTCGGGAAGATCCCCTGGAGAAGGAAATGGAAAACCACTCCAATATTCCTGCCTGGAAAAATCCCATGGACAGAGGAGCCTGGCAGGCTACAGTCCATGAAATCTCAACAGTCAGACATGACTTAGCAACTAAACCATCACAACCAAGGAGTTAATATTTTCCCAGTTTGACTTTTCCCCCTTTGCTTTTGGCATCTTTAAGATGAAAACTTTTTTTTTCTTTTTATAGTTTGACATTTATTTATAGTTCTTTTGGATTTTGAATAATAAGAACATTTTTCTAACCCTAAATTGTAGTGGAATTCACTCATGGTTTTGTTCAGTGCTTGTGTTTTAATTTTTTCACACTTAAAATATCTTATCCATCTGAAATCCATTCTGGTGTATGGTGGAAGAAATTGATACATGTTTATCTTTTTCATCTGCTTATCCAATGATCCTGATGTTACTTATCAAAAAGTCAATCTCTCCTCCCACTCATTTGAGAAGCTATCTGTATCACATACTAAATTTGCAGCTGTAATTTTTGTCTGTTTCTTTGTTTTCTCTTTGCTTCATTGATGTGCCTATCTATTCACCAATTTTAGATATACCAAAGCTTGGTAGTAGGTTTCCATATATGATAGGATTACCATCCATGGAGTTCCTCCAGTGTCAGGGTTTTTCTGGCTATTCTTGTTTGTTTATAGTTTCAAATGGAATTTGTAATCCACTTGTATGGTTTCAGAAAAAAAATCAGCTGATATTTCTACTGGGGTTGTATTATCTTTGTAAGTTGACAGGCAAAAATAGCCTCTCTATATAGGAACAGTAGAGTTTAAGTTCTACTTTTGGGAGTTTTATTTAAGATATTAAAGGATATTAATTATATAAAGCCATTCCCCTAGAGAAAGGAATGGCTATTCACCCCAGTATTCTTGCCTGGAGAATTCCATGGACAGAGGAGCCTGGCGGGCTTGCAGTCCTTGGGGTTGCAAAAGAGTCAGACAGGGACTGAGTAACTAACACTTTACTCTCACATATTATCTTAATGCCTCTGTTATATTAATATTCTGTTATATTATATAACTAATATAAAAATAGCACACACAACCTTAGCAACAAAATCAGGTTCTTCCACTCCTCAGGAAGCTGGAACAAGAAGAGTGAAATTCATTGCTATGTAACACTTTGTTGGAAGTATTAGTCATTGCAAATGCTACATACAATGGATTACATGAAGGTATTTATATGGAAGATGATGGATATCACTCTTTTCAAGGCTAATTTTAGTGAAAATCTCTGGCTTTATTATTAAGGTTATGTATGTAATTTTTGCTTCCCTGGTGACTCAGTGGTAAAGAATCTGCCTCCCAATTCAGGAGATGTGGGTTTGATCCCTGGGTTGGGAAAGAACCCCTGGAGAAGGAAATGGCAACCCACTCCAGAGTTCTTGCTTGGGAAATACAGTCTTTGGGGTCGTAAGGAGTTGGGCATGACTGAGCAACTAAATAACAACAAAAACATTAATTTTTACATATGATAAGGAAATATCTAATAATTCTTACTTTATCATTTTTTTTAATTTAATATATCAATGTTTAAAATCTGTAAATGGATTTCGGCAATGTTCTTTCTGCATCTCTGGTATATAATCATGATTTTTTCTCTCAGGTGTTTTAATTTGATGAATTTTATAAAGATAACTCTTAATAATGAGCCACTTTTACATTCCTCAAAAAAAGGACACATGCTTTTAATGTATAGTTCTAGTGGACTGTTTGCTAATATTTCATTGAAAATTTTTAGTGTGAATACTTATTTTTATTTTTTTAACTTTTTGAATAATTTTATGAACTTTCAGTATCAATGTCATACTTACTTTATAAAGTGCATTTAGGACTTTTCCTTTTTATATTTAATTCTTAGTATCACTGGGATTGAAAAATACATATTCATTGAAGAGCAGTTTTACCATTCCAATTAACTAAGGCTGCCTATCCATTAAGGGAAGGCAGATAACATTCCAGTTAACTGTATATAAGAGGCTTTGGCTATGAACGAGGCTGAAAGCTTCAGGCAGCCATGCGTCATGCTCTCAAAGCTATTTTTTCTCATTTCAGATTGGATAGACATAGTAAGTGCTCAAAACTATTAGATATTGTGATAAGATGACCAAAAATTCATGAGCCTAATGAAAATCATGAATCTGAAAATAAAACCAACAAACATTGTCTGACGATAGGATGGAATATTTGAAAACTGGGACTATTCCTGGAAACTCCTGGGTGTGTATTGTTATGGCTTTTAGAGACCCTAATGTTTATAGGACTTTAACATAAAGGAAATGAACTAACACTGAGATATTTACTAAACCTGAAGCTTGGTTCTAAGGGCTTTTCCTACTTGATACTATTGAATTCAAGCTTAAGAGTCCATGGGAGTAGTTTTTACTTACTGGGACTTCCCAGGTGGCACTACTGGTAAAGAAACTGACTGCCAAAGCAGGAGATGTAAGACATCAGGGTTTGATCCCTGGGTGGGTAAGATCCCCTGGAGGAGGGCATGGCAACCCACTCCAGTATTCTGCCTGGAGAATCCCACGGACAGAGGAGCCTGGCGGGCTGCAGTCTATGGTCTCAAAGTGTTGGACACAACTGAAGCAACTTAGCACACCACACATGCCATTACTTATTATTGCTCTTTTCAAGTGAAGAAACTAAGGCTTAGAGTAGCTAAGAGACTTTACATAAAATTATGGATTTTAAACATAAAAATTATGAATTATAATTATGAATTACAATTCATAATTTTAGGAAGTGACAAAGAATTTTAAGAAAACAACATTTTTAATAGAACTCACTTTTAACTACTCATGCTCATGATAAGGGATTTTTTTTTTTAATTTCTGAGATTATTGGGGTACTCTGTATTGGTAGCAGAAATTTAGAAAACCAAAATAATAAAAAGAGAAATGAAAGTAAGTAGTCTGAACTGCCCACCATTTAAGAAAATTAATTTGGGGTATCCAGAACATTTTCTGGTCAGATTCAGTCCTATAAATATGCATATATATCATAAATATGTATAAAAGTCCATATATATTTATACTTTTTATCAAAAGTGGAAACATTCTACACATTGCATCTTGTTAATTTTTATTTTTCTTGACTGAACAATACATGAAGGATTTTAGAGTTTTTTGAGGTTCTGCTTAAAAATGTTTAATAACAGAAGTTTTCCTTCTGGCTCAGATGTCACTGCATGCTCACTCAGGCATCTTTTTTGTGGTCCCTGATCACTCACCTCCGTTCCTCTGTCATTGCTTCTGAAGGGCTTGTAATGTTTTATAAGAGAGAGCAAAAGGGCTGAAGAAGGATGGTTAAATCAGTACCTGGAAGAAAGTGAAAGTGTTAGTCACTCGGATGTATCTGACTCTTTGTGATCCCATGAACTGTAGCCCCACCAGGCTCTTCTCTCCAGGGGATTCTCCCAGGCCAGAACACTGGAGTGGATTGCCATTCCCTTCTCCAGGGGATCTTTTCGACTCAGAGATTGAACCCAGGTCCTCCTGCATTGTAGGCAGACTCTTTACCAACTGAGCCACCAAGGAAGCCCTGTCAATAAATATTTACTCATTGAATTAAAACATGCATGATGGATTACAATTCTTGAGCATGTGACTGCAATCATTTTATCCTTTTTAAAGTTATGAGGGATGCAAGCTTCTAGGATGGGGCCACTGCTGAGAAACAATTGTCATTATATGATTGTTTCAGTACAACTGGCTCCAGTACTGAAAGGGAAAAGGTAAAGGAGTTCAGTGATCAGTGTGTGAAGAAGTAAATTTTTATGCCCTTTTTGTGTTTCTCTGAACCTCCAAATCTTTCTCAGCTAACAATCTGATGGTAGCAAAGTAGGTCATTGGCCATAAACTAGCAGGTTCAGAACAGAATAATATAAGAGATGAGTAATTAACATGAAAAGTACTTAATCTCAGTCTCATTCAAAGAAATGTCAATTATTAATAAATTCCACAAGTATGAAAATTATTGTCACATGCAGTATATTTTGGTTCAGTTCAGTTCAGTCGCTCAGTCATGTCCAACTCTTTGCGACCCCATGAATCGCAGCACGCCAGACCTCCCTGTCCATCACCCAACTTTCCAGAGTTCACTCAGACTCACGTCCATCGAGTCAGTGATTGCCATCCAGCAATCTCCATCCTCTGTCGTCACCTTCTCCTCCTGCCCCTAATCCCTCCAAGCATCAGGAGTCTTTTCCAATGAGTTCAACTCTTTGCAATGAGGTGCCAAAGTACTGGAATTTCAGCTTTAGCATCATTCCTTCCAAAGAAATCCCAGGGCTGATCTCCTTCAGAATGGACTGGGTTGGATCTCCTTTGCAATCCAAGGGACTTTCAAGAGTCTTCTCTAGCACCACAGTTCAAAAGCATCAATTCTTCGGCGCTCAGCCTTCTTCACAGTCCAACTCTCATATCCACACATGACCACAGGAAAAACCATTAGCCTTGACTAGACGTACCTTAGTTGGCCAAAGTAATGTCTCTTGCTTTTGAATATGCTGTCTAGGTTGGTCATAACTTTCCTTCCAAGGAGTAAGCGTCTTTTAATTTCATGGCTGCAGTCACCATCTGCAGTTGATTTTGGAGCCCAGAAAAATAAAATCTGACACTGTTTCCACTGTTTCCCCATCTATTTCCCATGAAGTGATGGGACTAGATGTAGGTACCAACAAATTGCCTTTCAAAAGGCAGTACACAATTTATACTCTTTTCCATGATGGCTTTCCCTGGTTACTCAGATAGTGAAGAATGCAGAAAACCTGGGTTTAATCCCTGGGTCAGGAAGACCCCTGGAGAAGGATATGTCACCCACTTCAATATTTCCTGCCTGGGAAATCCCATGGAGAGAGGAGCCTGGCGGGCCACAGTCCATGAGGGTTGCAAAGAGTTGGACACGACTGAGCAACTCACACTTTCACTCTTTTTTACCTCATAACTTTTGGCCATTTCTCCACATTCACAAGAAGCACTGAATCTTTTTGTTTTGCTAATCTAGTAGGAAAAAACAAATTCTATGCTGATTTCCATTTTTCTTGCTTTTTAGGTAAGGTTAAATGCCTTTCCCCATTATCATTGGCCATCTGTATCATGTGAATTGTTTGTGAAAATCTAATCTCTAGTTTTCTATATTGTTTTCTTTTTCTTATTGATTTGTGAGAATTAAAACTTAAGGTTATTAGTCCTTCATTATTTATTTTGCAAATATTTTCCATCAAATGTTTCACTTACTGTTATCTTGGTTACTGTGCCATGCAAACTTTTAACATTTTATCGCCAGACTTGACAATCCCTTCTGTACCAGCTTCTGAGTCTTATATTTGACTTCTGGAATACTTTCGTCATTGAAATATTTTGTTCCTATTGCCATGTTATAAGGAATTTTTCACCTTTAAATATCATCTCTATATTCTTGACACGTAGCTCTTTTATCTGGAATTTACCTCTGCATGTGGGGTGAAACTCAGAATCTCCAGCAAACTGTCGTTTTGATGCTATAATATGCAGTGGGGAAAAAAATCACCACAATTGATTAATTTCTCTGCTGCAGATATTGGATGGAGAGTAGCAAGATTAATTCATTAATAAATGCATACTGGAGCCTTTCTCTGCTCTGTTCCAGGTACTACTATAAATTCTGGGAACACCAGAGGTAAAAAAATAATCACTTGTGCTTGAATGAATCTTACATTTAAGTTGCAAAAGAGGTAAACACAAGACTGAACAAGAAAATGTCAAGTATCAATGACTACCATGAAAATTCAGCTTAATAAAATATGACCACATGATGAAGAAGACTGGGTAACCCAATTAGGGAAGATTTTCTGAGGTTGTTGTATCTAAGCTGAAATCCGAGTGATGAGAAGAAGCTGGGCTTAAAGAATATGAGAAAGATACCCCCAGAGAGTAAAAAGCAAGCAGAACAAAAATCCCTAAGGGTGGCTTTGTGGTTTGCAGGTTCTTTTTGCAACCCCAGCAAGAATACTGGAATGGGTTGCCATTTCCTCCTCCAGGAGATCTTCCCATCTCAGGGATCAAACCCACATCTCTTATATGCTGCTAGCATTGACAGGCAGATTCTTTACCACTAGCACCACATGCCACCCTTAGAGGAAGGCCTCCAAGGGTAGCTGTTGTTGCAGTTGAGTCACTAAGTCAATATCTGACTCTCTGCGACCCCGTGAACTGCAGCATGCTCACCTTCCCGATCCTCCACTACTTCCCAGGAGTTTACTCAAACTCATGGTCCGTTGAGTTGGTGATGCCATCCCAACTATCTCATCCTGTATCTTCCCCTTCTTCCTCCCGCCCTTCAATCTTTCCCAGCATCAGGTCTTTTCCAAGTGAGTCAGCTCTTCGCATCAGGTGGCCAAAGTATTGGAGGCTTCAGCTTCAGCATCAGTCCTTCCAATGAATATTCAGGGCTGATTTCTTTTAGGATTGACTGGTTTGTCTCCTTGCAGTCCAAGGTACTCCCCAAAAGTCTTCTCTAGCACCACAGTTCAAAAAGCATCAATCCTTTGATGCTCAGCCTTTTTAATGTCCAGTTCTCACATCCACACATGACTAGTGGACAAATCATAGCTTTGACTATACCAGACCTTTATTGGCAATGTGGTGTCTCTGGTTTTGAATATGCTACCCTAGGTTTCTTATAGCTTTTCTTCCAAGGAGCAAACATCTTTTTTAATTTCATGGCTGTGATCACTGTCCATACTGATTTGCAGCCCAAGAAAATAAAGTCTGTCACTTTCCATTTTTTTCCCCATCTGTTTGCCATGAAATGATGCGGGCTAAATGACATGATCTTTTGTTTTTTGAATGTTTGAGTTTCAAGTCAGTTTTTTCACTCTCCTCTTTCACCCTCATCAAGAGGCTCTTTAGTTCCTCTTCACTGGTCTGCCATTAGAGTGGTATCATTCTGCATATCTGAGGCTGTTGATATTTCTCCCAGCAATCTTGATTCCAGGCTGGTGCTTCATCCAGCCAGCTTTTTGCATGATGTATTCTGTGCTGCTGCATGCTGCTGCTAAGTCACTTCAGTCTTGTCCGACTCTGTGCGACCCATTAGACAGAAGCCCACCAGGCCTTGGCCGTCCCTGGGATTCTCCGAGGCAAGAACACTGGAGTGGGCTGCCAATTTCCTCCTCCAATGCATGAAAGTGAAAAGTGAAAGTGAAGTCGCTCAGTCGTGTCTGACTCTTAGCGACCCCATGGACTGCAGCCCACCAGGCTCCTCCGTCCATGGGGTTTTCCAGGCAAGATTACTGGAGTGGGGTGCCATTGCCTGTGCTAGTTTGTAATATTTGAAGTTAGAATGAAGGCGGAAGTATTGAGAGAACCAAAAAAGTAGAAGTGGTCATTGAGGTAAATGGAATCCAGATGGTGCTTAGCCTTGCTCAGTCTGGTAAATAATGAGGTTTTATTCTAAGTGATGGAAAGACTGGAAGATTTTACACAAGGGCACTATGTGGTGGGAATTATAATTTGCATTTGTGTGCCTGCCATTCCAAAGCTGCCACTAGAGGAAGGCAGGCAGAGTTGGGGCAGTCACAGTGCAAGCAGCCCAGTTCACACCCTTTCCCGTGAAGAACACCTTCAACTGAACCATGAACTGCTTACAGAGGAGGAAATGTCCAGAAGGAGAAGAGACTGTGTCTGGTAAAAGAAAGAGGCCAGAAATGTCTCGTTTTTAAAAGGTGGCTCTTACATGGAATTTTATAGATGACTTTCAGAGATTGTTTCCCATAGCAAGTGAGAAAAGCTGTGTCCCCAGTCCTGGGCTCCCAGGTGGTAAAGAACCTGCTTGCCAGTGCAAGTTCAATGTAAGAGATATGGGTTCAATCCCTTGATCCCCTGCAGAGGGCATGGCAGGCCACTCCAGTATTCTTGCCTAGAGAATCCCATGGACAGAGGAGCCTGGAGAGCTGCAGTCCGTAGAATTGCACAAGAGTTGGACATGACTGAAGCGACTTAGCACATACGCGGGACTGGGGTGCCATGTGAAGCTCACAAGGTGGCAGAGACCCTGTGAGGAGCTTCTGGTGACTTCTTCAAGGCTCTGGCCCAGCAAGTCTAGGCTTTTAGCATTTTTTCAGTGCTCCCAAGGCAATGGAATGAGAAAGGCTGAGCTTCAGCCACCTTAGGAGAGACTGGCACATAAAAGCCAGAGGAACCATAGATCCGAGAGCAATCAGAACCCCATCTGCCAGGCAGGCTTGCCCTGGCACGTCCTTCCCTTAATAAAATAAAATGTTGTGTTAGTTGCTCAGTCACGACTGATACTTTGCAACCCCATGGACTGTAGCCTTCCACACTCCCCTGTCCATGGAATTCTCCAGGCAAGAATACTGGAGTGGGCAGCCATTCCCTTCTCCAAGGGGATCTTTCTGATCCAGGGATCAAACCCAGGTCTTCCATATTGGAGGCAGGTTCTTTACCATCTGAACCACCAGGGACCTGGGAGTCAAGTTGCTGCCAGCCACATGCTCATGAGCAGAGTGTAAGGAAAAGGGAGGTGAGTGAAGAAAACAGAAAAAGTTTCATGACATAAGGCTTTGGTTTTTCTTTTTTAAAAATTTGTTTATTTCTTTTTGGTTGCACTGGGTCTTCACTGCTACAGGCAGGCTCTCTCTAGTTGCAGTGAGCAGAAGCTACTCCTCATTGCCGAGCACGGGCTTCTCTTGCGGTGGCTTTTCTTGCTGCAGACCACACTGTAGGCACGCAGGCTCCAGTAGCTGCAGCATCAGAATCAGTGGTTGTTCCGCATTGGCTTAGTTGCCAGGTGGTAGGTGGAATCTTCCCGGGCCAGGGATCAAAATCATTTCCTCTTCACTGGCAGGTGGATTCTTAACTGTTGTACCGCCAGGGAAGCCCCAAACCCTTTGATCTTGAATTATTCAACTTGACCGTTACCTTAAGCTGAATCCTCTAAATAGCAAAATTGTATGGCTTCAACCTCTTTATAAGAACCATGTTGGGGGGGGGGGGGTGGAAAGAGTAATCAAATTAGGTTCCAGTAGACAATGAACTTATTTTTAAAGCTCCTGAAACTGATGCATTAAAATTCCCATCAAGCAAAATAATTGGGATTCTTAGATCATAATGTAGCAGAAGCTGAAACAAAGAATTTGGTAAGAGGACCTTAATGGTGAAAGAAAAATGTCTTTAAGATTTTAAGCTCAGAAGAATATACGCCTCTCAAGGGAATGTGATCTGAGATCTGGGTCACTGACCACGTTGACTATTGAAGCTTGACACAAAGGGGAATTCTAAGAAAACACTGTTACCGTTTATGGGGGGACTAAAAAGGGCTGCCAAAATTTCTTAATTGTCTTAGGAAATACACTGCTGCAGTAAATACACCACAGGCAAAATTAAAATTATTCCATGACCGGGAGAGAAGAAGTAACCCATACCCATCCTGGGAGTGGAAAAGTAAGTGACAACCTACAGTTGCTTTCCTATTTTTGTTAAACGTTGCTAGTGCTAACTGGATGTTTAGCCAATAAATGACCAGTAGACCAGGAGGAGTCTACATTTAAAGCACATTAGTCAATATTTCAGCCATTTCCTTGCATGTAGAAATGTATTTTCCATTTTCAAAGCGGAAGCTTCAAAGTTAATCAATGGAATGTGTACCAGTATCATGAGGTAATTATAGATAAACTTGGAGATACCCCAACTATACTGCCCTCTGGCCTCTCCCCCAAATGACTGTGGTGGGCAAGAGGCAAACGACCAGGGAACCCATTTATATAAAGAACACTTAGGATGGACTTCCCTGGTGGTGGGGTGGTTAAGACTCTATGGTTCCACTGCAGGGGGCACAAGCTTGATCCCTGGTTGGGGACCTAAGATCCCACATACGACACAGCACACCACAAAAAAGAGAAAACAAACGAGAACACACAGGACAAGTCTATTAGCCTCTATCAGAACTCTGGTTCTCCAGACAGCCAGTGGACATCTACAGCTATAGACAGATGTAGAGTTAGAGATGGGGTTCCCAGGTGGTGCTAGTGGTAAAGAACCTGCCTGCCAGTGTAGGAGACCTAAGAGACATGCGGTTCAGTTTCGATCCTTGGGTTGGAAAGATCCCCTGGAGGAGGGCATGGCTATCCATTCCACTACTCTTGCCTGGAGAATCCCATGGACAGAGGAGCCTGGCGGCTGTGTCATTAGGATTGCAAAGAGTCAACACAGCTGAATGGACAAAGCACGTACACACGCAGAGAAGAAAGATATAGCATCCCTCTCAGGGCAGAAAGAGATGGTGTTGCAGGATGTCGTCCAAGCAGCAGTCTACTGGAGATTCTTCTCACTTGCACACATGTGTGCTAAGTCACTTCATATGCGTCCAACTCTTTTGCGGCTCCATGAATTGTAGCCCACAGGCTCCTCTGTCCATGGGGTTCTCCAGGCAAGAATACTGGAGTGGGTTGCCATGTCCTCCTCCCAGCAAGATTATTTCCCCACCAGGGACTGAACCCATGTCTCCTGCACTGACAAGTGGGTTCTTTACGGGCTGAACCCACCTAGGCAATCTCTTGTTCTATTGAGGTCTTCAACTGATTGGACAGGGCCCACTCTGTCACACAGAGGGCAATCTGCCTTACTCAAAGTCCACCAACATAAGTTAATCTCAATTAAAAACAGCCTTACAGAAACACAGAGAATAAAGTTTAATTATATATCTGGGGTATATACTGTCTCCTAGCAAGCTGAAAGATAAAATTAACCATCACAATGACCTACTTAAAAAGAACACTCTTGAGTAAGAACACAGTCAGCCCAGTCTTCTGCACAGACTTTAGCATTGATGCTGATTTAGACAACTCAGCTTGGGCACCATGATGAATATGTTGCAGAACGATACTTTTAATAGCTACCAAATTTAGGATGTGGCTAAGGAGAAGAGCCAGAGCAAATGTTCCTTTAGTGTGAAACAGACAAGCCTGAGTCAGTTACTCAAAAGAGTGCAAAATTATTTGACATCTTGGATTGTATTTTCTTTCAACTTCAAAAGAAATGTCAGAATACAGGACCTGTCCTTTGGTCTATGGGTTTTTGGCAAGTTTAATTAGGGCTCACCATACATCTGACGAGAACATTTTAGAAGAGTTCAACTTCCATAAGCCTCATATTCTTCTCCATCAGAAGACAGACAGAATGAAAACCACAATCACAAAAACTAACCAATCTGATCACATGGACCACAGCCTTGTCTAACTCAATGCGATTATGAGCCATTCTGTCTAGGGCCACCCAAGATGAAAGAGTCATGGTGGAGAGTTTCTGACAAAATGTGGTCCACTGGAGAAGGGAATGGGCAAAACCACTTCAGTATTCTTGCCTTGAGAGCCCCAGGAACAGTATGAAAAGGCAAAAAGATAGGACACTGAAAGATGAACTCCCCAGGTCGTAGGTGCCCCAATATGCTTCTGGAGATCAGTGGAGAAATAACTCCAGAAAGATTGAAGAGATAGAGCCAAAGCAAAAGCAACAACGAGTAGTGGATGTGACTGGTGATGGAAGCAAGGTCCGATGCTGTAAAGAGCAACATTGCACAGGAACCTGGAATGTTAGGTCCATGAATCAAGGCAAATTGGAATGGTCAAACAGAAGATGGCAAGAGTGAACATTGACATTTTAGAATCAATGAACTAAAACGGACTGGAATGGGGAATTTAACTCAGATGACCTTAGAAGATGACCTTAGAAGAAATGGCGTAGCATTCATAGTCAACAAAGAGTCTGAAATGCAGTACTTGGATGCAATCTCAGAAACGACAGAATGATCTCTGTTCATTTCCAAGGGAAACTATTCAATATCACGGTAATCCAAGTCTATGCCCCAACCAGTAATGCTGGAGAGAGCTGAAGTTGAGCAGGTTCTATGAAGACCCTACAAGGCCTTCTAGAACTAACACCTCAAAAAGATGTCCTTTTCAATTATAGGGGACTGGGAACGCAAAAGTAGAAAGTCAAGAAATACCTGGAATAACAGGTATTTTGGCTTGGAGTCAAAATTAAGCAGGGGCAAAGGCTAATAGAGTTGCCAAGAGAACACAGTGGTCATAGCAAACACCCTCTTCCAAAAACACAAGAGAAGGACTCCACACATGGACATCACCAGATGGTCAACACTGAAATCCAGATTGATTATGTTCTTTGCAGCCAAAGATGGAGACAGCTCTATACAGTCAGCCAAGCAACAAGACTGGGAGCTTACTGTGGCTCAGATCATAACTCCTTATTGCCAAATTCAGATTTAAATTGAAAAAGTAGGGAAAACCACTAGACCATTCAGGATGACCTAAATCAAATCCCTTATGTTTTATACAGTGGGAAGTGACAAATAGATTCAAGGAATTAGATCTGATGACAGGAGTGCATGAAGAACTATGAACAGAGGACATTGTACAGGAGGCAGGGGATCAAGACCATCCCCAAAAAAAAGAAATGCAAAAGCAAAATGTTGTCTGAGGGAGCCTTACAATAGCTGTGAAAAGAAGAGAACCCAAGAAGCAAGGAGAAAAGGAAAAAATATACCATTGAATGCAGAGATCCTGAGAATAGCAAGGAGAGATAAGAAAGCCTTCCTCAGTGATCAGCGGCAAAAAAATAGAGAAGACAATAGAATGGGAAAGATGGGAGATCTCCTCAAGAAAATTAGAGATACCTAAGGGAACATTTCATGCAAAAGCGGGCAAAAATAAAGGACAGAAATCATATGGACCTAACAGAAGGCAGACGATATTAAGAAGCAGGTAGCAAGAATACACAGAAGAACTATACAAAAAAGATCTTCATGACCCAGATAATCACGATGGTGTGATCACTTCACCTAGAGCCAGACATCCTGGAATGCAAAGTCAAGTGGGCCTTAGGAAGCATCACTACAAACAAAGCTAGTGGAGGTGATGGAATTCCAGTTGAGCTGTTTAAATCCTAAAAGGTGATGCTGTGAAAGTGTTCGTCATATATCGATGTGAGAGTTGGACTATAAGGAAAACTGAGCACCAAAGCATTGATTCTTTTTGAACTGTGGTGTTGGATAAAACTCTTGAGAGTCCCCTGGACTGCAAGGAGATCCAGCCAGTCCATCCTAAAGGAAATCAGTCCTGAGTTTTCAATTGGAAAGACGGGGTGCTGAAGCTGAAACTCCAATCTTTGGCCACCTGATGCAAAGTACTGCTCATTTGAAACGATACTGATGCTGGGAAAGATTGAAGGTGGGAGGAAAGGGGACCACAGAAGATGAGATGATTGGGATGGCATCACCGACTCAATAAGACATATTTCAGTAAGCTCTGGGAGTTGGTGAGAATAGGGAAGCTGGCATGCTGCAGTCCATGGGGATGCAAAGAGTCAGACATGACTGAGCAACTGAACTGAACTGGAACTCAATCACCTAGAAGGAGAGGTAGGTTGGTAATGATGGCATTCAGTTCAACAACTGTGAGCATACAGTTGCCTTTACACCCAGGATGCAGTCAAATGTGTTGGGAGTGAACTCCTGATGGTAAATAGTAGCTGATGTAAAAGCATAGGTGCACAGAAGCATAGTTTAGAGCAGAAAAATACAGCTTGAGAATTTACATAGCAAGAGTCTTCATGGATGAGGCAAAAATTCCTCCAGGTATTTGGAAAGTAATGATTCAATTTCTATATTATATTTATTCTTTTTAATTAAAAAAATACAGTTAGAGAAAAGTTGCAAAATAATGCAGAGAATTCTTATATATTGCTCTACCTAGCTTCACCTATATAACACTTACAGAATCATATTGCAGTGATCTAAACCAGGAAACTACACGTTTAAAATACCATCACCTATTCTACAGCCCTAATCTGAATTTTCCAGTTTCACTACTAAAGAATTTTTTTTTAATATATCAAATCCAGTTATTAATTTAGTTGTTACGTCTCCTTAGTCTTCTTCAATCTCTAATGGTTCCAGTCTTTGTTTTCAGCTTAAAGACTAGTGATCACTCATTGGTAGACTGTGCTTCAGTTTAAGTCTATCTAATATTTCTCGTGATCTGTCTAAGGTTTTCCACTTTTTGGCAAGAACTTCGTAGAAGTGATATGCCCTTCTCAGTACATCGTATCACTTGGTACACCATGTCAGTGTTCTATTACTCTTAACGCAGACTGTGTCCCTTGATTAACATGACATCGCCAGGTCCACTGTAAAAATGGCTATTTTTTCACCAGCAATTAAACTCATGGTGCAGAGAGATTTTGCAATATATGCAAATGAGCTGTTCTCATCCACCTTTGCCACTGAGTTTATCTTCCACCGCTGGTCCCTTCCGTGATTTTCTAATTTTAACCAAAAATACGAAAGGAATTTAGCTTTAGTAATATTTCATGGAATTTACACTGTCACCTTATTGAATCCACAAATCAAGATAAATACATAGGGTTTAAAAATAATAAGATGGCTCATCTGCCCAACTCCAATATGACATTATCAAGAATGCTATTTAAAAATGAATTTGTGTATCTGTTATCAATAACCATAAACATCTTCCCAAATACATATTGCATGATATGTGCTTTTCCAAAGCAATTTTTCAGTCCTGACAACTATGATAATCAAGTCTTGAAATAATTTGAACTTAGAACCTAATTTTCAAAAGCTATGTCTACGTGTTACAAAATGATTCCCCAAAATAGTAAAGATTTCTCAAGCCCATCATTATCACTAAAAATTTGTAATAATAATTTTAGGAAGATTTTTCCAAAATTATATTACTAAGAAATAAATGAGATAATTATTTGTTTATCTTTAATCCTTTAAAACTCCTACTTTGGCATTAGTTAATGTTCAGGTATAAATTAAACACAGAGAATACATTTTTCTTAGACACCAAGGCAATTTGTTTTCCTAATAAGGTCATGTAAGCAGCAGATTTTGGAGTTAATTCTTTTTTGAATATGTAGAATTTCAAACATGTTTGTAAAATTGGCCAGCATTTCATTTCTTTTCCTCTGAAAAAAGAGTCCTATATTATTTATTCTATCACTTACTAAACAAATAATGTTTTAATACTGAAAGGATAGGGAGACATAATCTTAGAATAAACAATACTTTAAATGGAATACATTTAGCTTTACTTAAAACTAATGTTATTATCTTCTTCCTGTTCACTGGGGAAATTTTCTATAGTATCCCAACATTACAGGTTGAATGGTGTGCCCCGCCCTCCACCTCCCAAAAGAGAGAAGTTGAAGTCCTGACGGCAGTACTTCAGAATGTGAACCTGGAAACATTAACAAAATGTCTAGAAGCAGAGAGAACGGTCAGAAGATGGCAAGGACTTTGCTAAGAAGGTGTCAAGAATCCAACCATAAAGGGCGTCTTTGAGAAGGAAGACGTGGTCCTAAAATTAGAGACGTTGTGGAGGTTTTTTTATATATATAAAATATTTGGTATTCATAATGCAGAATGTTTAACAAATAGGAAAGATAATTTTTAATATTATGCAGAAAGCTTGAAAGTGGTTTACTTTTAGGACTGCTCATGGACTGTCTCCCCATGGCAGCCATGACGAGGTCCCTCTCAGCCTCTCAGCTCTCTGAATGCCAGCGAGCAGAATTGATTGACAGCCCCAGCAGCGGTACTCTAGATCCACCATTGCTGCCCAGCCAGGCCCCGCCCCCGCCGTGGGCGGCGCCAGCCAATGGCTGAGAGCAGCAGAGATACATACGGAGGATGCTCCTGCAAGGAGATGGGGGGACTTCTCTGCTGGCAACTTTGTTTCAGTTGGGTTCATTGAGGGGCTTACCAGGTGGCTCACTGGTAAAGAATCCACTGGCCATGGCAGGCATGGCTTTTGAATATAGTTCCCTGTTACTATATAGTAGGTCCTTGCTATTTATCGCTGGGTCGGGAAGATTCCTTAGAGGAGGAAATGGCAACCCACTCCCCTGTTCTTTCCTGGAGAATCCCACGGACAGAGGAGCCTGGCAGGCTACAATCCTTGGGGCCGCAAGAGTCGGAGACGACTTAGTGACGAAACCACTACCACCACCACCCATACTCTTGCCTGGAAAATCCCATGGACAGAGGAGCCCCCAGGCTACACAGTCTATGGGGTCACAAAGTTGGATACTACTGAGCACGTTCGCAGGCAAGGTCCAATGAACTTGTTGGCATAGCTCTTCCCTGCCTCCTGCCAGCTCCCTCCTCATTTTCCCTCAGGCGCTTCCCCTAATAAATCTCCTACATTTCTAATCCTGTCTTGTGTCTGTATCTCAGAGGACCTAGCCTAAAGGAAACCATATAAAGGTTGAAGATTTACAATGAATACTCATCTCAGTGTTACTCAAAAAGCAAGTGATTGGAAATTTCCTAAAAATCCAGTAATAAGAAAATGTTTCAATCAATCATGATAACCTCATAAACTAGAATATTGTAAGATTAGTGAATAAGAAAATACATTAATATTAATGATATACAAAAATGGTCATATATATGTGAAAAAGATAGAAACTTTTATACATAATCTCAGTTGTGCTGTGCTCTGCCGTGCTTAGTTGCTCAGTCAGATCTGACTCTTTGAGACCACATAGATTGTAGCTCACCAGTGTTCAGTCTGTCCTGGGCTCCTCTGGCCATGGAGATTCTCCAGGCAAGAATACTGGAGTGGGTTGCCATGCCTTCTCCAGGGGATCTTCCCAACCCAGCAATCAGACTGAGGTCTCCTGCATTGCAGGAGGATTCTTTACCAGCTGAGCTACCAGGGAAGCCTATCTCAGTCATATATAAAGATAATCTACATATGCATAAACAATAGCAGGAAAAATATGTCAAAGTGTAGTGATGATTTCTCTGGGTGGTAGAATTACTGGTTTCCAATTTCCTCTTTATTGTCTTCTAATTTTCTTAATATTTAAAATGTTCTATTGTGAGAAGATAAATGGCAAGGACCTACTATATAGTACAGGGAACTATATTCAGTATCTTGTAATGACCTATAATGGAAAAATCTGAAAAAGAACGTATGTATTTGTTATGTACATGTAACTGAACCGCTTTGCTGTATTCCTGAAACTAGCACAGCAAATCAACTATACTTCAAAACGAAAGCCGTATAATACAGAGAAGAGTATACAACCCTTTAAACAAAACAAAAAAAAAATCCTGTAATGACCATTACTACAATATAATTAGAAAACTATTAAATAACTTGAAAAGGATCCTTCAGTCTTATTTAGATATAGTGTATGTAATATAAGGCTTCCCAGGTGGCACTAGTGGTAAAGAATCTGCCTGCCAATGCAGGAGACATAAGAGACGTGGGTTTGATCCCTGGGTCAGGAAAATCCCCTGGAGGAGGACATGGTGACCCACACCAGTATTGTTGCCTGGAGCAGCCCATGGACAGAGGAGCCTGGTGGGCTACAGTCCCTAAGGTTGCAATGAGTCAGACGTGACCCAAATGACTTAGCACACATGCACGTGTGCATAATATGAGAAACAGCTATGAGGATTTTTGTCTACTTTTTCAGGTGATATCTCACTTGATTCCTTTCTGCAACGCTTGGCCAGTTCTTGAGCAACTCTTCCAGGGAAAGGGAGCTGCAGTTTCAGTACAAGAAATGAGTAAGAGTGTATATGATGCTTCCAATATGAAAAGACCCATAGAGTTGTGCTCACTGTTATGGGAAGACTCCCTAGTTCCCAGGGACTGGAATGAATTACTCCATCCTCCCAGTGCCCTCCAATGCTATCCTGACCATTCAGTAATTCCATTGTGCATCACACAGCAACCTTGTAAGTTCCTTGAGGGCATTCATCTTGCGACCCTCGGTGCTCAACCCTAAACACTGGAAAGTAAAAGCGAAAGTCGCTCAGTCGTGTCCCACTCTTTGTGACCCCATGGACAGTCCATGGGGATTCTCCAGGCCAGAATACTGGATTGGGTAGCCTTTCCCTTCTCCAGGGGATATCCCCAACCAGGGATCGAACCCATGTCTCCCGCATTGCAGGTGGATTCTTTCCAGCTGAAACACCAGGGAAGCCCAGGTATACTGGAGTGGGTAGCCTATCCCTTTTCCAGTGGATTTTCCCAACCCAGGAATCAACCAGGGTCTCCTGCATTGCTCCCGAATTCTTTACCAACTGGGATATGAGGGAAGCCCCTAAACACTGTAGGCGTCTGACTATAGCCTGGATCATTGAATTGAATCATCCATCACCAATAAGACATCCTGTATTTTTTTTTTAATCAATGGAACCAGAAAGCAGTATATGGTTTAAAATAATATCATTTTCATACCATTTCTGTTATTTCATGCCAGAAACTGTATGTGAATAATGTTGTCTCCTTTGCCTCCTTAATTTTTTGCTTGTGTTCTTTTGCTGTGCTCATTCTTTAGGCATTTGAAGTTTCTCATTGCCCTCTGCCTTCTTCTGTGACTTTGCATATGTCCTTCTCTCAGGCTTGAGAGTTAGACAGCTCCTCAGTCCATGGGATTTTTCAAGTAAGAATACCAGAGTGGGCTGCCTTTTCCTACTCCAAGGGACCTTCTTGATCCAGGAATCAAACCCACGTCTCTTGCATTGTAGGCTTCTTTACCCTCTGAGCACCAGGGAAGCCCCATCCACCTGCCAATGCAGGAGATGCCAGAGACAAGCTTTGATTCCTGAGTCAGGAAGATCCCCTGAAGGAGGAAATGGCAACCCCATTCCAGTATTCCAGCTGGGAGAATCCCATGGACAGAGGAGCCTGGTGGGTTACAGCCTAATGGGGTCACAAAAAAGTTGGACTGAGCGACTGCGCGACTGCGCATACATGCACACAAGACCCAGTAGCAGGCCAAGAGCTGCTCTCAAAAGGAGGGTAGTTATTCACAGAAGGTGGCAGGTTTTGCTCCGCAGTCCTAAAGGCTTGTGCTGCAAATTCACCTCGAGAGTCCTGCCAAAGGCTCCAAACAACATCCCTACCTGCTGCTGACCCTTCGAGCATCGTTGGATCTGCTGGACCATGTGGCCCTAGTCGCAGGGCAGCTTGAATGGCAGTCCGGACCTGTTGCAGAGCCTTCTTTCCTTCTGGGTCTCACTCAAAACTAGTAGCTTCAGGAGTCACTTGGTACACTGGCCACGGTAACACACCCAAATGAGGAACACGTGGCCTCCAAAGGCCCTATTGGCATTGTATCTTTTCCTTTGTAGCAAATGCAAGAACTCAGTCTTCACCTTGGAAAAGATAACTCCACATGCCCCATCCCACTGGGACCCTAGAAATCTCTAGAAATCTAACAATAAGTTTAGAGAAGTTGCTGCCCATGCTTCACAAGAATGAATCATCATGTCACTAACATAATGGGCCGGATTACTATCGTGTGGGGGAAGGTGAGGACGATCCCTGTGAACCATGGCTCAGGACTGGAGAGTGCACATACTTCTAGGGTAGAACAGTGTAGGTGCCTTGCTGGCCTTGCCAACCGGAAGTAAACTGGTTTTGGTGATGCTTATTGTTAGGTATAGAAAAAATTTTTTTGCCAGATCAATAGTGCAAACAAGGTACCAGGGGATGTGTTAATTTGCCCCAGCAATGAAACGACATCTGGTTTGTGTGTGCATGCTCAGTCGCCTCAGTCCTGTCTGACTCTTTGCAACCCTTTGGGACCATAGCCCACCCAGGCTCCTCTGTCCATAGAATTCTCCAGGCAAGAATACTGGAGTGGGGTTGTCATGCCCTCCTCCAGGGATCTTCCCAATGTGGGGATCGAACCTGAATCTCTCGTCTCCTGCATTGGCAGGCGGTTTCTTTACCACAACTGCTACCTGGGAAGCCCAGCATCTAGTGCAGCAGTTACAACTGCAGCCACCACCCAGGGAACCTTACAATAAGCCAGTGTTATTCCCCAAGACCCATCTGTCTTCTGCACCAACCAAATAAGCAAGTGCAATGGGATGTGGTTGGAATCCCCATCCTTATTTCTTTCTGGTCCTTGATGATGACTCTAATCTCCAAGAATGTACCATTTCTTTCATTTTACTGTCTTCCTAGGCAGAGGCTGTTCTATGACTTCCACTTGGTCTTGCCCATTATGCTAGCCCTCCATCCACAAGTCAGGGAAATGATGTAGGAATTTTGCTGGTAGCTGAGCAAGTCTATTTCAATTATGCATTCCAAAACTGAGGTATGGACTGGGGACCATGGCTCCACCATGAGATGAACCTGAGCTAAAATTTCATTGATCACATGACCTAATAAGAATCTACTCTAACTGGTATAGTCAAAGCTATGGTTTTTCTAGTAGTCATGTACAGATGTGAGAGTTGGACCACAGAGAAGGCTGAGCACGAAAGATTTGATGCTGTTGAATTATGGTGCTAAAGAAGACTCTTGAGAGTCCCTTGGACAGCAAGGAGATTAAACTAGTCAATCCTAAAGTAAATCAACCCTGAATATTCACTGGAAGGACTGATGCTGAAGCTCAATACTTTGGCCACTTGATGAGAGAAGCCAACTCATATTGGGAAAGGTGGAAGGCAAAAGGAGAGAGGACGACAGAGGATGAGATGATTAGATTGCATCACTGACTCAATGGACGTGAATTTGCGCAAACTCCGGGAGACAGTGGCTTACATGGTAGCTCAGCTGGAAAAGAATCCATGACAGTAAATGACAGGGAAGCCTGGCATGCTGCAGTGCATGGGTCACAAAGAGTCGGACACAACTCAACAACAACAGCAGCCACTAGCTACTGGAGTTGGTAATGTTTTGGGTTCCTTGTAATTAGTTCAGTTCAGTATCCCTAAAAGTCTGGTTATTTCCTCTTCTATAATACACACTTACCATGATAAAAACTCACAGATCCCTTTGGGGAGGGGTGGGAGAATGATTAACAATATAAATTTTGGCAGTGTACTGGGAGCCTTCCTCAAAAGGACCAATCTTAGAGATTCCAGGTCTGTCAACTGGCTCAAGTCTGGGAATTAATGAAGAGGCTGTGAGTCTCTATCTTTATGACTCAATTGAAGTTCTGTTCATTTCACTTGAACTTTGCTATTTATTCAGGGCAAGTAAGAATTTAGTAGGTTTCCCACGTCACTGCTAGGAACCACGCAATCAATAGCCAACATCACAGGTGGGTGAGTTAAACTCTTCTGATTGGTGTTTTGACGCCTCTGCCCATGATGGTAACCAGACCCATCTCGCCTCTGGTAGTTGAATGTTTCCATTTGGCCATAGGATCCTGGAGTCCAGTTACCTTCAGTGCATTTAGATTTCCCGATTCAGGGACTGTGGTTCACATTGTGAGGGCTAGACTAAATAGAAAAGTGATCAGAGATCTTACAGGATGCTAGAGCCCCCCCCCCCCCAAAAAAAAACAAAAACAACTTTACTTCTCACAGTAATTGTGAAATGTATGTCTTCTGGACCCTCACAAGGTGAGTGGGTAGGTCTTAAGTGACAAATCCACTTTAACACACTAGTCCCTAAAACTACATATCTCTTTACCTACATTAAATTCAGGAAGATCCAGCATTTCTAGTTTGCCCACCATTGATCACCTTTTCCAAGTCCACGTTTCAGCCAGCCAACCAAGCAACAAAACTCTTAGAGTCCCTTCTAACTCCCTGAGCTACAATACGAAGCACAGAATCTCAGATCCGTGAGCCCATATCAATGCCTGGCCTGATCTAACTTTATGATTCTTCCACCAATAGTCCACACCCTTAATACCCATTCCCACTCATATCCCTCAGATTGTGTCTATATAAGTTAGAGAACTCAAGCAGTGCTATTTACAATAGCCAGGACATGAAGGCAAGCTAAATGTGCATCAATAGAGGAATGGATAAAGAAGATGTGGTATATATATATACATACATATATATATATATATTATATATATATATATATATATATAGTGGAATATTACTCAGCCATAAAAAAGGAATGGAGTTGTGTCATTTGCAGAGATGTGGATGGACCTTGAGACTGTCATACAGAGTGAAGTAAGTCAGAAAGAGAAAAATATCATGTATTAACACATTTATGTGGAATCTAGAAAAATGGTATAGGTGATCCTATTTGTAAAACAGAAACAGATACAGATGCAGAGAACAATCATATAGACACCAAGAGGGAAAAGGGGGATGGGATGAATTGGGAGATTGGTACTGACATACACACACCACTGATCCTATGTATAAAACAGATAACTAATGAGAACCTAAGCAGCACAGGGAACTCCACTCAGTGCTCTGTGATGACCTAAATGAGAAGGAAATCCAAAAAAAAGAGGGGAAATAGGTATATGTA
Source organism: Bos taurus (assembly GCF_002263795.3). Lineage (NCBI taxonomy): Eukaryota > Metazoa > Chordata > Mammalia > Artiodactyla > Bovidae > Bos > Bos taurus. Next base: position 9,966 of record NW_020190745.1, on the reverse strand, counting down.
TAGCTAATTCCCTTTGCTTACAGTTGAAACTAACACAACACTGTAAAGCAACTATACTCCAATAAAAATTAATAGAAGAAAGAACACTCAAGTAGGTCTTTTCCGTTTTGTGTGCTTCTTCATGGGTCGTGCTTTGCGCCTCACCTTGAGGACTTGCGGACTTGAGTCTAGTTATGGGTCTAGAAGCATGCCATAGGGTTTGGGGTTGGTCCTGAGGAGAATCAGGGCTGTCTCACATAACTGCCTCAGAGCTGGTCATTACTGTTTCCCCAGACCATGCAGGGTTACCCCCTCAGCCAGGGGTGGAGAAGCAGTCCTCACTGGGGATGAAGAAACCTCTTGAACTAGTGAAGAAGATTCATCAGAATTTAGGGGCACAAAGTCCCCAGCATCCTCAAGGTCTTCACACACATCCCCATCCCAACTTTCAGGGTTCCATTTCTTCCCAGTCGGGGTCCTCACTTTAACAGTAATCCATCTACAAGGCTGAACCTCTCTTCAGATTGTAATTGGCTGGTTGGATGAGACTTTGGGTTTGGTTTTCTGCAATCTCAGTCCTGCAGCTATAGGAGATAAGCCTCTCCTTTGGGACACATATAGAAGGGTTTGAGTCATTTACATGGCACTTGAATGGAGAATCTGAGGCTCTGAGCTCATCTTTTTCTTTCTTCCGTTTGTCCAGTAACACTGGAAGCAACCAACCAATCTCACTTTAATTGTTAGTTTGAAAAAAAAAAAGGTTTAAAAGTATTATATGCATGGTCACCCAGATACTTAAGTGGGTGGTTAGGGGCATCCAGGGCTTCCCAGGTGGCACAAGTGGGAAAGAACGTGCCTACCAATATGGAAGACATAAGAGACACAAGTTCAATCCCTGGGTCAGGAAGATCCCTTGGAGGAGGGCATGGCAACCCACTCCAGTATTCTAGCCTGGAGAATCCCATGGACAGAGGAGCCTGGCGAGCTACACTCCTCGGGGTCACAAAGAGTCGGACATGACTGAAGCAACTTAGCACGGATGCACAGGAGCATCCAAAGGTGATGTTGCAAATCTCCCTTGAACGATCATGTCATGGACCATCATTATTCTCTAGGTTTATTGGAAATAGAGTCATAATATATTTAAGCCTAATGACTTGATGCTTTCAATTTGTGGTGCTGGAAAAGACTCTTGAAAGTCCCTTGGACTGCAAGGAGATCAGACCAGTCAATCCTAAAAGAAACCAACTCTGAATATTCATTGGAAAGACTGATGCGCGAGAGCTTGAAGCCTCCTCTACCTGGGCCACCTGATGGCAAAGAACTGACTCATTGATACAGCCCTAGATGGCTGGGTGGAAGGGATTTGAGGGCAAGAAGGATAGAAAGGGACGATTAGAGGCATAATATGGGTTGGAGTGGCATTAGCTGGGAGGCTCAGTGCGGACATAATTTTGGAGCAAACGGTCCAGGGAGGATAGGTAAAAGGTAGAGGAAAAGCATAGCCATGCTGCAGTCTCATGGGGTTCACAAAGGAGGTCTGTACCATGTACTTAGCACACTACAACAGTGACTTTTATTGGCAGTCATATAGGATAGCATCGAGGGAATTTCATGTCCATAAAGGTTCAGTACTATATCTACAAAGCTAAAGTAGTTACAAAACGGAGGTGGTGTGGTATTGGTCAACAAATAGCAGACACGTTATGTATGAGTGTCAATCCGATTCACTCAGTCCTTTGAAATTCAACATTGCCTAAGACGGTCATTCGCAGAAACAGAGCGCTTTAACTGAGACAGGACATTCCCTAGAAATATATGTTGTGACCAAAGTATCATTGGTGCACGGCCTTAAGTCCCCAGGTCAACGTTGACTAAATATTAGATTGCATCCCAGTCTTTGATACTTGACTAGTACCTGATGCATATGTGGTGGCATACAGGTATTCAACTGTAACTTGAGTCAATTACAGGTTCATTCATGTATTATATTTAAGGACTATTTGATTCTGAGCTTTGGGAAAAGGTGTAGTTTGTTAAATGATTGAACCTCTCACAATAATGCTATCAGTTCAGTGGTCCAGTTCAGTTCATTGGTTCCAGTTTGTGTTGTCCCTGATGCGGGCTCCTGTTTTGACCCATGACTCGCATGCACGCCAGGCCTTCTGTCCATGGTTTGGCCGGGTTTAATCTATCCCACAGAGCCTACTCAAACTCAATGTCCATTGAGTGCAAGTGTATGCAATCTCAACCATCACATCCTCTGTCATGCCGCTTTTCTCCCCTGTCCTCATATTTTTATTTCCCAAGCATCAGGGTCTTTTTCAATGAGTCAGTTCTTTTTGCATTAGAGTGGCCATGTAGTTATTTAGAGTTGCAGCCTTCAGCAATCCAGTCCTTTCGAATGAATACTCAGTTTGACTGATTTCCTTTAGGATTGACTGATTGGATTCCCTTTGCTCGTCGCAAGGGACTCGGGGCAAGATTCAATTCACATTTTGAAATGGGAGTTTGTTAAAATGGATAAGGGCACATTCATCTCATGATATGCTATTATGACTTGTAAATATTTTACAACATACCAATTAATCAATTTGGTGGGCTTCCCTAATTGGCTCAGTGGATAAAGAATCTGCCTACATATTGCAGGAAATGGTTTCGTGGTAGAGTACATGGCTTTGTATCTGCGGGGTCAGGAGGAAGATCCCCTGCAGCAAGAAAGTGGCGGATTTACAGACAGTCCTAGTTTATTCTTGCTTCTGGAAATTCCATGGACAGAAGGTAGTTCGCGTGGACTAGTACAGTCCATGGGGTCAACAGAGTTGGACAGGTCTGCTGAGGCTACTGACACACAGATCATTTCTGAGTACACTTTCTCAGACCTGGTGTTGGTCGTGATTGTGTAAGGTATATGTCAAGTAAGTGGTATCGTTTAACTTGCAGGGTTAGCTACGTTCCGGTACTGCGGGCGAGCACTCAGGGCCCCTTGTGGTCTGTAGGGTTTCTTGTATTAATTGGGTTTTGAGCTAAGGCGAGAGGTGGAAGTGGAAAATATAGATTGGGGAGTTGAGAAATTCCCTCTAAAGAGGTGACGTTTAACAACCAAGTTGCGGCTTGGGAAGGAAGTGATATGCTCGTTTTATGTTTAGTTCACGTGGTTTACGTGTATTGTCATTTTACTGATTGTGAACAAGAGGTCAAGGGTATTATTTTGTGTCTTTGTGCCGACGCATCAGGACAGTCCTTAGGGTAGATGAGATGGAGATGTCTGCTGTTAGTTGTTGTTTATAGGGGCATTGTCATCAGTAGATGTGTGAAAGTCATTTGGCGGTGGGCGACATTGTCTTGTAGATGAGCTGTCTTGTGGGTCCTTCATGTAAGAGTAGATTATTAGACTAACACACAAGAAGAAGTAGGCCAAGCGTTGAACGATGGTTTCTTCAGTATATTTCTTCGCTTCGTACTATTGAAGATCCTGTATGAAAATTTTCTTCACAAGCATGCTATCATCCTATTCACCTCCATAGTAAGTTCAAAAATTAGAAACTGATGGTAGCACTCCCATCCCTCCTATCTCATTTATAGGGCAATTGGTTTAGTGAAGCTGAAAGTTGCTCCAGCTTTGCGCCGGCTTGAGTAGATCTGACTTGGTTTGCGGTTAGGGGTAAGCTTTCCTATGTGTCGATATGTCGTTTTTCTGGTGAGTTTGGTTACTCAGGTCTGCTAATCGATACGCATCTTTGTGGGCATATGCTTTATTTTTATGTCTTGACAGCCTTTCCCCTTCTCCCGGGGGATTTCCCTCGGAAATTGAGACAAGGGTTATATTTGAACTAGGTCTTATCGCATATTCAGCTATTTCTTTGGTTTTTATTTGGTATGCTAGGGATATGGTTACTTTTACCAAGATGGCACTTGGTGTGGGCCCAAGGGTGATGAGATCTGGTCACACCAACGTAAGGGTGTCGGGATTGTTGTGGTAAGATTAGATGTCGCTTTTTCTTTTCTTTGATCCTTCTTCTCTACCTAGTGTGATATCATTAGGTATTGGCTAGACTGTTTTGGCTTTTTTCTGGTGCTCGAGGGAGACCAGTTGCTTAGTCCGCAGGAGTCTTTCGTTGCGCTTTCTGACCACTTGTTATGAACATCTTGTATCTTAGACACGGTAGTCGCCGGGATCTCTTACATTGGCAGGTGGATTTCTTACCTACGCAGTATTATTATGTGGTGCATGGATGGCTATACTTACATCTGATCACTCTTTTACTATAATGACTTATTGCAGCCCACTCGGGATGGCTTGTTTATATCTATGGGCAATGTGGCCGATCTCCTCATCCGAGTTTGGAGCCCCTTCATATTGGATAGAGGCATCCTATGTCTTGGACTGTTTCGACCGGTTCACGGCCCTCATGGATGCTACGTCACAGTGGGTAGTGATTTTCATATGTTGTTTTTTACGTATTCACCTAGGGTTTTCGTTCAGCTTGTCACTGCCTGTAGGTAGCTACTTTGCCCTTATATTCTCCGTGGGTGTACGTGCAATACAACAGGTTACATATCACGAGTATGTTCATTTCACGAAGTCTATATTTCTTCTCTCTATCATTTCCTCTGCCCCCGGGCATTCCATACTCATCATATCTATGACACTTAATAGAATGGTCTGTTGATGGGCGTCGTGAGGCAGGTTGACAACTACAGTGCCTGCTCTTAGATCCGCCTGGTTTCCAATATCTCGTCTATTGCGGTGCGTGGTGCCAGAATGTCTCTTCTACCAACGGTATGTTACTTCTGTTACTGTCTATCACAATTGCTGACTGTCTCTCTTAGTTTACAGTATCTCGTCCTTGACTCAGATCCTTCTTTATGATTAGGGGCTCCCTGTACTCACTCTGCTCTCCAATATCCCCTCTTGCCACCCATTCAATCTCTGACACCCTCCCTCACCACTCGCCTTTAAGAGAGATAAGATCGCTACTTATGATGTTACACTTAACTGGGCTCACCTTCGCACCATGTATCTTCTTGTCCAGCTGGCCTTTTCTTATTCACTTCACTTTCCTCCTGGTTATCACCTCACGCGCCTGGGGGCACTTATATGAGCAGGGGGGAAACGAGGGAATCGCACGTCATATACTTTCATACTGCAGGGATCATGTAGTTCACGGGTACTGGAGGTGGCTATCTTCTTTGGATCAGGGTCTTCTTTCTCACTGTGACTGTTCGCAACTGGGCTAAAAACTCTGTATGTAAATATTATACCATCTGTGGGGCCCGTGATAGCACATTTATCTCATGTATGGTTTCTCCTTGGTGCTGGGATATTCTATGAGTGGCACTGGGGGGACACAAGTTGGGGAGGCAGTGTAAATCACGCACTATTACTACCCCATTTATCATGAGACAGCTGCGCATGACTACCAGTAGCTCCTTAGTGAAAGCCGCATGGGCACCATAGCATCATGGTGGATCGACTTACATCGGCACCAATGGTTGGTCACACACTTCGGGAAGACACACTGTAATCATGTGTCATGAGAAGGAGAGCAAGATGTGGGATGGTGATAACGATGGGAGCAGCTGGATAGTAGACGCTCTGTACGCCAGACTAGACACGGTGACTAGAGCACCGTGTCACTTGTCAGCATGAGACCAGGCTAGACCTAACGGCTACACACGAACTGCTCTCTGTGTTCACATCCACCGCCGTCACGCCTGTTGAGTGCGACTTCAAAAGGCGATCGGCAAAAGCTTAGGCAGGGGAGACTCCTTGAGCTTCGTGACGGTGTCCGCCTTGGGTTGGACAAGATTGTTACTCCATTGGGACAGCCTTGGGCTCAGCAAGGTATCTGTACTCTTTGCTTCGCGACACTATGATAGAGGAATTTGTTGTGATACTTAGGGATACCGGGGTATTGCGTGCACGGTTTAATCGGGTTGGCTCCAAAGCAACAAAATACGATACTCCCAGCCTATGCTGCTCTCAAAACATGGTCTTCAGTGGTTCCCAAATAATGAGATAGGACGCAGAAGTCAATTCTGAGTAAGTTCCATTGTCCTGACTCGCTCCCACATGTGGTGTTTCCTATCTTGTTCTGAGAATGACCTTCTTCTTGGGTCCACGCTTATGACAGTGGAGGACTATCCTGTTCCTTGGCAGGCCTTTCTGGGGCCGACTGGGTACGTCTCTCTTTGCGCGGTTCTTTCTAGGCGTGTTCGGATAGCAACCTGCGGGTTCTTTCTCTGGGAAGATGCCTCATGTCGTGGTTCCTGTGGAGTCCCACATAGAGTCTCTTTCCGCTGGTCTGTAGGATCTTCGGATTGAGAGGCATAAGTCCCGGGTTCTGCCGCTAATATCGGGCCGGTTGAACCGCGCCGGCGGCCTGGCCAGATGCTCCTTCTTTGGTGGTTGCGGTGCGTACGGGAGTGGCAGACCTTGGTGAAATGCTAACGGGGTCTATGTGCTGGGAAAGACCAGAGGCCGCCCAGTAATAGGTACCTGTACCTGGATAGGATAATCTCGGTACGTTGATGGGTTCAGAGACGAGACGATCTGTGTGGCATAGTATGATGGATTGGTGCTACGTCGGGGTGCACCAGTGCACACTTGGCGCTGTCGCGACTCTTCACAGCCCGCAGACGTGTTCGGATGATACTCAACTTGCGGCTACTACCGGGCGACACAGGTGGCACCAGGCTGGGGTTAGAACCGCATATTTCCACGTCCTTCGCACTATATGTGCAACTGGTAGAAGCAAGCGATGCGAATTGTAGCCATCCCTACTAGAGGGATATTTGAGGCCGTATTAGAACCGCCTTGTGGGTAGGTTTCAGCTTGCGACGCTTACTGCTCTAGCTTATTTCTATCTAGCCCTCTATGGACAATTCATGCGCACATGTATTTGTGGTGCATCACTGACGGAGTCACCTGAGCAGCGGGAGCATGTTACCAGCGGATGAGGTGCACAGAGTAGTCGTCAGTCGCACGTTTACCCGCGAACCTGAAGTCACACCTTTGACAATAGAGCCAAAAGTTGGGAACTGGACACTAGCGTCTTGTGTTTCCACAATTATAAGTTTCCTCTTTTCACGGCAAAGGATGTTTGCGGTGTCTGTGCTGGGCAGGGGTATTTATTGGATACTGCAATAGTGAAAGGTGAAGCAGGGTCAGTTGTGCTCAAGAAGCTCTCTTGGTAATGCGCCATGGTGATAGATGTCACGCGGCGATCGCCAGAGTCGTCAACTCCGTCCATGGGATTTTCCAGGCAAATCAGTAAGACGATATGTGGAGTGCTGGCTGTCTCATTTTTTTCTTGGCGGCCTAGCGGTGACTTTCTTTCTCACTGATCGGCGGAGATTGGAGTTGATACCTCAAGGTGTTCTTGCATTGCCAGACAGAATGCTTTACTGTCTGAGCACCAGCGAGCTTACTAATGGGCTCTAGTATAAGGCCTGATGGTCTGTCCATGTTGGTTCAACACGGTTCGGACAACACTATGTGGGCTTTGAGGGATGTTGACAAGTATGGCTAGGGTGCGAACGACTATTTGGAGGCTGAAGAGACCTCAGGACAGCGAGGTTATACCGGGATAGCGCAGGGTTTCAGTTCAACGAACGCCTACCGTGGTTCACCTATCCAATGTGATGTTATAATACCGAGCTGGAGACAGTAAGTTTTTACCTCTTGGTTACAGTGTATTCAGACGCTTCCTCTAGAGTGTTGATCTTGCTTTCTTTGCACACTTTTATTCATTGAGGATATATAGTATGTGAGGTTCCTTGTTTGCAATGGATTGAATTAGGTGTTATAAGTACTGGTTCACGAGTGGTGGAGATTTATAAGCTGCAATTCGGCATGGTTGAGACAATGTAGTGCAGGATGGTTCAGCGTAAAAATTGTGTAAGGGTGTGATTAGGTTGTTTATGCTATGTTGAGGGGCGGGTGTAGAGATTGGTTGGCAGATAGCGACTCTTGTTCTCTAAATTCCCATATGTGTCTTTGCTTGCTCATGAATTTAGAATGCCTGTTTAATTTTCCTAACTTGTACAAATATGGAGAGAATAGCTACACCGCTAACTTCGGGAGAGTAATTTACAATAGATAGTGGGGTGGATGAACATTTCTATATTCGACACAATGAGCCGACCTGTGGACTAAATAACTGAATTGCATGTAGTCATGGATGAGAACATGTCTTTGAACGTATTATGACATCTACACAGGTCCTGCATGGTTGTACCAGCTATGTGTAGTTAGGTTACAGGAAGCCTCATAATCGCACGATGAGCTCGTTGAGTTGTTCTTTTTGTGTTACATATTTACAATAAGATGAGCGTTGGGAATGGGACAGAAGATACCTTACTGGGGGTTTAAGGAGGTGGCGCGTGTGATAGAAGGCTGAGGTTTTCTATCCAGCTTAGGCAAGTTATGCCTCATTTTTTTGTGTGTTTGCCGGGGCTAGGATATCCATTTGTAGTCAATAGTAACTGACTTGTAATAAATGCCCATCTAACTGATGTATTTTCGCTTTTCTTCTTCTGAGTGAGTAAATGAATGAATGAATAATTAATTATGTTCTTATTATCACAGTTGGGCTTGGCGGGTCTAATAATTATTAGTTTTGTCAATTACTTATTGATTATGGTCTTCATGGCGCGCACCTAGTTGTTGACTCTTCGCTCTAAGATAATTTACATGGATGTCACCAGCTTGAGCTATGAGGTATCATAGGCTGCTTCTCGAATTTCTATGCCTTCTTGGTTAAGATTGTTCCTGTCTATATACACCACTGGTAGGTGTCCATTTGTCTACAATAGGAAAGGATCGGACCTTTTTGGCACTAGCCTTTTGCCACTAAGATCGTGGTTGCCCAGGCAGCATGCTAGAAATTCTAGTGCACATGCGTGGCTAAAACCAACAATATCAGCAGCAGTCAATGGAATTTATGATTTCATGGCAGACACAAGCAAGAGGAAAAGGAAAATAGCCAATACCAGACATCAATGTACAAATAAATGGACCAGAGACGCAAGACCGGAACGAAGAATTCAGTGATAGAAAAGTGGATGGCCCATGGATACGGACGTTTAGATAATTGGTCATTGGATGTCATTCCATGGACTTTACGGAATGACGAAATGAATACTACTGGGTGGTCGATGCTGTGGGGCTGGGTTTTACCATTGAGCGTTTTTCCAGCGAGCTGGACAGCCTTCTTGGCGCTAGTGGTTCTGCTGTGCTTAGGGCAGCTCCAGTCCTGTCCTAACTCTTCCGGTGACCCCATGAAACTGTTTTTGGCAGCAGGACTTTCCCTCTGGCGTATGGGATTTATTTTTCATTCATGTGCAGAGAATAACTTGGGTAGTAGGTGTTGGCCATTTCCTCTTGCTTGTCGTAGGGATGGCTGCCGCCACCTCAGGGATGTACTTGAAATTATTTTGGGTCTATGTCCCTGTATTGCAGTCGCAAGATTTCTTTTATTCATGTCCTTAGAGGTCACTTAGTGGTGTAAGAGCCTCTGATCCGTAGGATAGGCTCTTTCTTAGAGCTATCTTTTGGAGACGAATAATGTGTATCAATTGGAGTTGGTAATTTAGTTGTATGTGCGAGAGGCAGATATTGGTAGGAGAATTCTGAACTGTGGTAGTAGGTTGCAACTACTGAAAAATGGAATTCAATGGGATGAGTCGTAGCTCATTTCTGTAGGTTTTGAGACAGTATATTCTCAATTCTTTGGAATCTTCATCCAGCAACGTCTCCTGAGCTGCAGACTGACTCCACTTATAAGATTTTAAAATCGCCCTGAATCAGGACAACTGATACAGATGAGAAGGTTCAAGCCTTTAGGAGTTCTAGAAAAGTCAATCAATCCATCTTATTTTCAGGTGATACGCCAAAAAGGCAAGGGAGAAGAAGTTTTCAGCATTCCCTTGGGGTCTTGTTTCCATCCTGTTCCAGAGAGAAGTTTACTTGTAGTAAACATG
>NW_020190744.1:0-7850 GCF_002263795.3 Bos taurus | reverse complement strand
TGGCTGATCACACATGTATCACGTGACTGATCATGCACTGATCACGTGGCTCTCATGCACTGATCATGTGGATATCATGCACTGATCACGTGGCTATCATTCACTGATCACGTGGATATCATGCACCGATCACGTGGCTGATCACACACGTATCACGTGACTGATCATGCACTGATCACGTGGCTTTCATGCACTGATCATGTGGCTATCATTCACTGATCACGTATATATCATGCACGGATCACGTGGCTGATCACACACGTATCACGTGACTGATCATGCACTGATCACGTGGCTATCATGCACTGATCATGTGGCTATCATGCACTGATCATGTGGCTGATCATGCAATGATCACGTAGCTACCATGTACTGGTCACGTGACTGATCTTGCATTGATCATGCACTGATCACGTGGCTGATCAAGCACTCATCACGTGGCTATCATGCACTGCTAACGTGGCTGATCATGAAATGATCACGCAGCTACCATGTGCTGGTCACGTGACTGATCATGCACTGATCATGTGGCTCATCATGCACTGATCACGTGACTGATCATGCACTGATCACGTGGCTATCATGCACTGATCACTTGGCTGGTCATACACTGATCACGCAGCTACCATGTACTGGTCACGATACTGATCATGCACTGATGACGTAATTGATCATGCACTGATCACTTGACTGATCATGCACTGATCACGTGACTTATCATGCACTGATCACGTGGCTATCATGCACTGATCACATGGCTGGTCATACACTGATCACGTGCCTGGTCATGCACAGATTACATGACTGATCATGCACTGATCACGTCAATGATCATGCACTGATCACGTGGCTATCATGCACTACTCACGTGGCTGATCATGCAATGATCATGTAGCTACCATGTACCGGTCACGTGACTGATCATACACCCATCAGGTGACTAATCATGCACTGATCACGTGGCTATCATGCACTGTTCACGTGGCTGATCATACACTGATCACCTGCCTGGTCATGCACAGATCACGTGACTAATCATGAACTGATCACGTAGCAATCATTCACTGGTCACCTGGCTGATCATGCACTGATCACGTGGCTATCATGCAATGATCACGTGGCTATCATGCACTGATCACGTGGCTGATCATGCACTGATACCGTGACTGAGCATGGACTGATCACATGACTATCATGTAGTGATCACATGACTTAATGGCGCTGACCATGTGACTGATCTTGCGCTGAGCATGTTTGCTATCATACACTGATCATGTGCCCTGGAGGCAATAAACAAAGAGCTGAGTAGGCACGAATCAAACAGTCAGCAGGCAATAATCATGGAACTCAGCTGTGAGGAATCATGCTGCTCATCTGGCAATAATCAAGCAGCTGAGCAGGCAGGAATTACACAGCACAGCTGGCAATTGTCAAGCAGATGACAGGCAGGAATCGTGCAGCTTAGCTGGCAATTGTCAAGCAGATGAGCAGACAGTAATCACGCAGCTCAGCATGCCCTGATCACGTGACTGAGCATGCACTGTACACGTGGCTGATCATACACTTATCACGTGATTGATCATGCACTGATCACTTGGATATCATGCACTGATCACGTGGCTGATCATACACTGTTCACGTGTCTGACCATGCACTGATCACGTGGCTGATCATACACTGCTCACGTAACTGATCATGAACTGATCACGTGGCTATCATGCACTGATCACGTGACTGATCATGCATTGGTCATGTGACTGATCATGCCCTGATCAACTGGCTATCATGCACTGATCACGTGTCTGATCATGCAATGATCATGAAGCTACCATGTACCGGTCACGTGACCGATCATACACCCATCAGGCGACTGATCATGCACTGATCACGTGGCTATATTGCACTGTTAACGTGGCTGATCATACACTGATCACCTGCCTGGTCATGCACAGATCAGGTGACTAATCATGAACTGATTACGTAGCTATCATGTACTGATCACCTGGCTGATCATGCACTGATCATGTGGCTATCGTGCAATGATTACGTGGCTATCATGCACTGATCACGTGGCTGGTCATGCACTGATACCGTGACTGAGCATGGACTGATCTGATCACATGCCTATCATGTAGTGATCACGTGACTTAATGGCGCTGACCATGTGACTGATCATGCGCTGATCATGTTTGCTTTCATACACTGATCATGTGCCTCTGGAGGCAATAAACAAAGAGCTGAGTAGGCACGAATCAAACAGTCAGCAGGCAATAATCATGGAACTCAGCTGTGAGGAACCATGCTGCTCATCTGGCAATAATCAAGCAGCTGAGCAGGCAGGAATTACACAGCACAGCTGGCAATTGTCAAGCAGATGACAGGCAGGAATCATGCAGCTCAGCTGGCAATTGTCAAGCAGATGAGCAGACAGGAATCACGCAGCTCAGCAGGCCCTGATCACGTGACTGAGCATACACTGTTCACCTGGCTGATCATACACTGATCACGTGATTGATCATGCACTGATCACTTGGATATCATGCACTGATCACGTGGCTGATCATACACTGTTCACGTGTCTGACCATGCACTGATCACATGGCTGATCATACACTGCTCACGTAACTGATCATGCACTGATCACGTAATTGATCATGCACTGATCACGTGGCTGATCATGCAATGATCATGTAGCTACAATGTACTGGTCCCGTGAATGACCATGCACTGATCACGTAATTGATCATGCACTGATCACGTGTCTGATCATGCACTGAACACGTGACTGATCATGCACTGATCACGTGACTGATCATGCACTGATCACGTGGCTATCATGCACTGCTCACGTGGCTGATCATGCAATGATCACGCAGCTACCATGTACTGGTCACATGACTGATCATGCACTGATCACGTAATTGATCATGCACTGATCACCTGGCTTATCATGCATTGATCATGTGACTGATCATGTGCTGATCATGTTTGGTGTCACACACTGATCATGTGCATCTGCAGGCAATGAACAAAGAGCTGAGAAGGCAGGAATCAGTCAGCAGGCTATAATCATGGAACTCAGCTTTGAGAAATCATGCTGCTCAGCTGGCAATAATCAAGTAGATGAGCAGGCAGGAATTATGCAGCACAGGTGGCAATTGTCAAGGAGATGACAGGAAGAAATCTTACAGCTCAGCTGGCAATTGTTAAAGCAGATGAGCAGACAGTAATCACGCAGCTCAGCAGGCCCTTATCACGTGACTGAGCATGCACTGTTCACGTGGCTGATCACACACCTATCACGTGAATAATCATGCACTGATCACGTGGCTCTCATGCACTGATCACGTGATTTCGCATGCACTGATCACGTAATTGTATGCACTGCTCACGTGGCTATCATGCACTGATGACGTGGCTGATCATGCACTGATCACGTAGCTATCTTGCACTGATCACTTGGCTGATCATACACTCATCACGGGACTGATCGTGCACTGATCACGGCGCTATCATGCATTGTCTACATGACTCCACAGGCACTGATCACGTGGATGATCATGCACTGATCACGTGACTGACCATGCACTGATCATTTGGCTGATCATGCATTGATCACGTGGCTGATCATACACTGATCACGTGACTGATCATGCACTGATCACGTGACTGATCATGCACTGATCACGTGACTGATCATGCACTGATCACGTAATTGATCATGCACTATTCACGTGGCTGATCATGCAATGATCACGTGACTGACAATGCACAGATCACGTGACTGATCATCCACTGATCAGTTGGCTATCATGCACTGATTACTTGGCTGATCATACACTGATCACGTGACTGATAATGCACTGATCATCTGGCTATCATGCACTCATTACCTGGCTATCTTGCACTGATCACGTGGTTGATCATGCACTGATACCGTGACTGAGCATGGACTGATCACATGACTATCATGTAGTTGATCACGTGACTTAATGGCGCTGATCATGTGACTGATCATGCACTGATCATGTTTGCTATCATACACTGATCATTTGCCTCTGGAGGCAATAAACAAAGAGCTGAGTAGGCACGAATCAAACAGTCAGCAGGCAATAATTATGGAACTCAGCTGTGAGGAATCATGCTGCACAGCTGGCAATATATCAAGCAGCTGAGCAGGCAGGAATTACGCAGCACAGCTGGCAATTGTCAAGCAGATGACAGGCAGGAATCATGCAGCTCAGCTGGCAATTTTTCAAGCAGGATGACCAGACAGTAATCACGCAGCTCAGCAGGCCTTATCACGTGACTGAGCATGCCATATTCACGTGCTGATCATACACTGATCACGTGATGATCATGCCCTGATCACTTGGATATCATGCACTGATCACGTGGCTGATCATACACTGTTCACGTGTCTGACCATGCACTGATCACGTGGCTGATCATACACTGCTCAGGTAACTGATCATGCACTGATCACGTGGCTACCATGCACTGATCACGTGGCTGAACATGCACTGTTCACGTGGCTGATCACACACCTGTCACGTGACATATCATGCACTGATCACGTGGCACTCATGCACTGATCACGTGGCTGATCATACTCTGCTCAGGTAACTGATCATGCACATATCACGTGGCTATCATGCACTGCTCACGTGGCTCGTCAAGGAATGATCACGTAGCTACCATATACTGGTCACGTGACTGATCATGCACAGATCACGTAAATGATCATGCACTGTTCAAGTGACTGATCATGTACTGATCACGTGACTTATCATGCACTGATTACGTGGCTATCATGCTCTGCTCACGTGGCTGATCATGCAAGGATCACGTAGCAACCATGTACTGGTCACGTGACTGATCATGCACTGATCACGTAATTGATCCTGCACTGATCACGTGGCTCATCATGCACTGATCACGTGGCTGATCACACATGTATCACGTGACTGATCATGCACTGATCACGTGGCTCTCATGCACTGATCATGTGGATATCATGCACTGATCACGTGGCTATCATTCACTGATCACGTGGATATCATGCACGATCACGTGGCTGATCACACACGTATCACGTGACTGATCATGCACTGATCACGTGGCTTTCATGCACTGATCATGTGGCTATCATTCACTGATCACGATATATATCATGCACGGATCACGTGGCTGATCACACACGTATCACGTGACTGATCATGCACTGATCACGTGGCTATCATGCACTGATCATGTATCATGCACTGATCATGTGGCTGATCATGCAATGATCACGTAGCTACCATGTACTGGTCACGTGACTGATCTTGCATTGATCATGCACTGATCACGTGGCTGATCAAGCACTCATCACGTGGCTATCATGCACTGCTAACGTGGCTGATCATGAAATGATCACGCAGCTACCATGTGCTGGTCACGTGACTGATCATGCACTGATCATGTGGCTCATCATGCACTGATCACGTGACTGATCATGCACTGATCACGTGGCTATCATGCACTGATCACTTGGCTGGTCATACACTGATCACGCAGCTACCATGTACTGGTCACGATACTGATCATGCACTGATGACGTAATTGATCATGCACTGATCACTTGACTGATCATGCACTGATCACGTGACTTATCATGCACTGATCACGTGGCTATCATGCACTGATCACATGGCTGGTCATACACTGATCACGTGCCTGGTCATGCACAGATTACATGACTGATCATGCACTGATCACGTCAATGATCATGCACTGATCACGTGGCTATCATGCACTACTCACGTGGCTGATCATGCAATGATCATGTAGCTACCATGTACCGGTCACGTGACTGATCATACACCCATCAGGTGACTAATCATGCACTGATCACGTGGCTATCATGCACTGTTCACGTGGCTGATCATACACTGATCACCTGCCTGGTCATGCACAGATCACGTGACTAATCATGAACTGATCACGTAGCAATCATTCACTGGTCACCTGGCTGATCATGCACTGATCACGTGGCTATCATGCAATGATCACGTGGCTATCATGCACTGATCACGTGGCTGATCATGCACTGATACCGTGACTGAGCATGGACTGATCACATGACTATCATGTAGTGATCACATGACTTAATGGCGCTGACCATGTGACTGATCTTGCGCTGAGCATGTTTGCTATCATACACTGATCATGTGCCCTGGAGGCAATAAACAAAGAGCTGAGTAGGCACGAATCAAACAGTCAGCAGGCAATAATCATGGAACTCAGCTGTGAGGAATCATGCTGCTCATCTGGCAATAATCAAGCAGCTGAGCAGGCAGGAATTACACAGCACAGCTGGCAATTGTCAAGCAGATGACAGGCAGGAATCGTGCAGCTTAGCTGGCAATTGTCAAGCAGATGAGCAGACAGTAATCACGCAGCTCAGCATGCCCTGATCACGTGACTGAGCATGCACTGTACACGTGGCTGATCATACACTTATCACGTGATTGATCATGCACTGATCACTTGGATATCATGCACTGATCACGTGGCTGATCATACACTGTTCACGTGTCTGACCATGCACTGATCACGTGGCTGATCATACACTGCTCACGTAACTGATCATGAACTGATCACGTGGCTATCATGCACTGATCACGTGACTGATCATGCATTGGTCATGTGACTGATCATGCCCTGATCAACTGGCTATCATGCACTGATCACGTGTCTGATCATGCAATGATCATGAAGCTACCATGTACCGGTCACGTGACCGATCATACACCCATCAGGTGACTGATCATGCACTGATCACGTGGCTATATTGCACTGTTAACGTGGCTGATCATACACTGATCACCTGCCTGGTCATGCACAGATCAGGTGACTAATCATGAACTGATTACGTAGCTATCATGTACTGATCACCTGGCTGATCATGCACTGATCATGTGGCTATCGTGCAATGATTACGTGGCTATCATGCACTGATCACGTGGCTGGTCATGCACTGATACCGTGACTGAGCATGGACTGATCTGATCACATGCCTATCATGTAGTGATCACGTGACTTAATGGCGCTGACCATGTGACTGATCATGCGCTGATCATGTTTGCTTTCATACACTGATCATGTGCCTCTGGAGGCAATAAACAAAGACTGAGTAGCACGAATCAAACAGTCAGCAGGCAATAATCATGGAACTCAGCTGTGAGGAACCATGCTGCTCAGCTGGCAATAATCAGCAGCTGAGCAGGCAGGAATTACACAGCACAGCTGGCAATTGTCAAAGCAGATGACAGGCAGGAATCATGCAGCTCAGCTGGCAATATGTCAAGCAGATGAGCAGACAGGAATCACGCAGCTCAGCAGGCCCTGATCACGTGACTGAGCATACACTGTTCACCTGGCTGATCATACACTGATCACGTGATTGATCATGCACTGATCACTTGGATATCATGCACTGATCACGTGGCTGATCATACCACTGTTCACACGTGTCTGACATGCACTGATCACATGGCTGATCATACACTGCTCACTAACTGATCATGCACTGATCACGTAATTGATCATGCACTGATCACGTGGCTGATCATGCAATGATCTGTAGCTACAATGTACTGGTCCGTGAATGACCATGCACTGATCACGTAATTGATCATGCACTGATCACGTGTCTGATCATGCACTGAACACGTGACTGATCATGCACTGATCACGTGACTGATCATATGCACTGATCACGTGGCTATCATGCACTGCTCACGGGCTGATCATGCACCACGGCAATGATCACCGCAGCTACCATGGTACTGGTCACATGACTGATC